>NC_087401.1:10603289-10605789 GCF_031307605.1 Tribolium castaneum | reverse complement strand
AAAAGCGGATTACTCTGTTTGATTCTATACTTAGAGTAGAGTAAACTACTATAAAACGTAATGAAAACTCTATATTCAAGCTCAAAAGAACAAATTACGTTATAGTTTTGACAAAAAAAAATTATTTCGGACGACTACATATTTCGAAGTAAGCAAACTTTAATTGAACAAGTGCAAAAGCTAATACTTTGCTTTAAAATAACGATTTATGTGGTAATATGGTATTTTGCATCTGTCCTATAAAAGTTTACTCGTTTCGCTCCATTGAATCATTTGAAATAAATTATTTTGACACAACAACGAAAATAATTTTTTTGTTTAAACTGTAACATGTCGTTTTTATAAAACGAACTAAGACGTTTGGCATCTGTTTAGTGAAAGTTTTCTCGTTTGGGGGCATAAAATCGTTTGAAATTAACAGTTCTGGTCAAAACTATAACGTAAATTATTTCTTTGAGACGAAATTTAAAGTTTTCATTAAGTTTTATACAAGTTTGCTCTATTCTAAGCAAAGGAGTAATCAGGATAAACTGCTTTTATCCAAAGTAATACATAATTTGCAGTTTTGAGCCAGAATAAGACGTTTTTAATCTTTTTAATGTAAGTTTTCGTGTTCAAAAGAAAGAATCGTCTAAAATAAGCAATTTGTGTCCAGACTGAAACGTAATTTGATTTTCTGGGCCTGAATAAGAGGTTTTCAGTTTCTTTGATGTAAGGTTTCTTGTTTGTAACAATGAATAAACGAAAATCATTGGTTTTAATCCAAACTGTGACATAAATCGTTTTTTAAAGGCGAAATCAGACGTTTTGCCTCTGTTCAGTGAAAGTATTCTGGTTTCAAAGCATAGAATCGTTTGAAATTAACAGTTCTCGTCAAGACTATAACGCAAATCTTTAAAGTGATATAAAGAAATAATTTACGTAATAGTTTTGACCAGAACTGTTAATTTCAAACGATTTTATGCCCCCAAACGAGAAAACTTTCACTAAGCAGATGCCAAACGTCTTAGTTCGTTTTATAAAAGCGACTTATGTTACAGTTTAAACAAAAACAAATTATTTGTGTTGTTGTTGTGTCAAAATAATTTATTTCTAATGATTCAATGGAGCAAAACGGGTAAACTTTTATAGGACAGATGCAAAATACCATATTACCACATAAATCATTATTTTAAAGCAAAGTATTAGCTTTTGCACATGTTCAATTAAAGTTTGCTTACTTCGAAGTATGTAATCGTCCGAAATATTTTTTTTTGTCAAAACTATAACGTAATTTGTTCTTTTGAGCTTGAATATAGAGTTTTCATTACGTTTTATAGTAGTTTACTCTACTCTAAGCATAGAATCAAACAGAGTAATCCGCTTTTGTTAAAACTGATACATAATTTGCTCTTATTTTCGAGAATAAGACGTTTTCAATATGCTTGATAAAATTTTTCTTGTTTATAGCAAGGAATCGTTTAAAATAAGCTGTATTTGCCTAAACTGATACGTAATTAGATATTTATGTATGGATACGAAGTTTTCAGTTTCTTTGACGTGAAATTTCTTGTTGCAAAAGGTAATACTTTGCTTTAAAACAACGCTTTATATGGTAATATGTGGTTTTGCATCTGCCCCATAAAAGTTCATTAGTTTCGAATCATAATTTCGTTTGAAATAAACAGTGCTGGTCAAAACTATAACGTAAATTATTTCTTTGAGACGAAATTTAAAGTTTTCATTAAGTTTTATACAAGTTTACTCTATTCTAAGTAAAGGAGTAATCAGGATAAATTGCTTTTATCTAGAGTAATATATAATTTGCAGTTTTCAGCCAGAATAAGACGTTTTTAATCTTTTTAATGTAAGTTTTTGTGTTCAAATCAAAGGATCGTCTAAAATAAGCAGTTTTTGTCCAGACTGAAACGTAATTCGAATTTCTGTGCCTAAATAAGGGGTTTTCAGTTTCTTTGATGTAAGGTTTCTTGTTTGTAACAATGAATTAACAAAAATAATTGGTTTTTATCCAAACTGTGGCATGAATCAGCTTTAAGACTATAACGCAAATCTTTTGTTTTGTGCTAAAATAAGACGTTTTTAGTCAGTTTGATATAAGCTTTCTTGTTCAAAGCAAAATATTGTCGAAAATCAACCGTTTTTGTCTAAACTGAAACAAAATTCGGTGGTTTGTGTCCGAATACAAAGTTTTCAGATTCTTTAATGTTAGGTTTGCTGCTTCTAACAAAGAATCAACGAAAATATTTTGTATTAATACAAACTGCAATATAAAATGTCTTTATAGGACAAAACATGATGTTTGGCATCTGTTTATTAAAAATTTACTCGTTTGGAAGCATAGAATCATTCCAAATAAGCTATTCTCGTCGAAACTATAATGTAATTAGTATTTTGTGCTAGAATACAGCGTTTTTGTTAGATTTATTAACAATTTTGTCTATTTTAAGCAATGAAACGAATAGGATTAGCTGCCTTTATCCAAAGTGATACATAAATTGCT
>NC_087401.1:10570789-10598289 GCF_031307605.1 Tribolium castaneum | reverse complement strand
CAATTTTTATCTTTTTTTCAAAATTAAAGCTAATAAAATTTCCTACAAAATAGTTATTTGCATTTTTTTGTAGGACCAACCATAAGCGAGTTATTGAGTTGGATATAAATAATATTTAACAAAAATTTGCTTTAAAATAAAATGTTTGAAAAACCGAAATTAAACTAAATTAATTGAGTCTAACACTTTAGTAGAGGAAAAGGAAAAAGACATAAAAGTCACTGAAGTCTTCAGAGTCGTTTTTAAATGCTGCATTTTTGACTTCGTCTCAAACATTGAAAACTGAATTACATTTTTGTTCAGTAACAGTTACAGTTTTCTTATTGGTTTTTTGCTTATATCTCGAAAACAGTTACTCCTATCAAATTTTATCTTTCTTTCAAAATTAAAGCTGATAAAATTTCCAACAAAATAGTTATTTACATTTTTCTTGTAGGACCAAGCATAAACGAGTTATAGAGTTGGATATAAATAATATTTAACAAAAATTTGCTTTAAAATAAAATGCTTGAAAAACCAGAATTAAACTAAATTAATTGTGTCTAACACTTTAGTAGAGGAAAAAAGAGAAGACATAAAAGTCACTAAATGTTTCAGAGTCGTCTTTAGTCGTCATATTAATAACAATAACATTAATAATAATAATACTAATAGTACTAAATTTGCTTATATGCAAACGCTTAATTAACGTAACATTTTTTTGGTTTCTTGCTTATATCTCGAAAACAGTTGCTCCTATCAATTTTTATCTTTTTTTCAAAATTAAAGCTAATAAAATTTCCTACAAAATAGTTATTTGCATTTTTTTGTAGGACCAACCATAAGCGAGTTATAGAGTTGGATATAAATAATATTTAACAAAAATTTGCTTTAAAATAAAATGTTTGAAAAACCGAAATTAAACTAAATTAATTGAGTCTAACACTTTAGTAGAGGAAAAGGAAAAAGACATAAAAGTCACTAAAGGTTTCGGAGTTGTCTTTAGTTGTCATATTAATAACAATAACATTAATAATAATAATACTAATAGTACTAAATTTGCTTATATGCAAACGCTTAATTAAGGTAACAGTGTTTTGGTTTCTTGCTTATATCTCGAAAACAGTTACTCCTATCAATTTTTATCTTTTTACTAAAATTCAAGCTGATAAAATTTCCTACAAAATAGTTATTTGCATTTTTCATGTAGGACTAACCATAAGCGAGATATATGATTGAAAATAATTATTATTTAAAAAAAAAGTGCTTTAACAGAAAATGTCTTGTGATTTAAAATACACTTAATTTATTGGGTCCAATAATTTATTAGAAGAAAAAGGAAGTGACATAAAAGTCACTGAAGTCTTCAGAGTCGTTTTTAAATGCTGCAGTTTCGTCTTCGTCTCAAACATTGAAAACTGAATTACATTTTTGTTCAGTAACAGTCACAGTTTTCTTATTGGTTTTTTGCTTATATCTCGAAAACAGTTACTCCTATCAATTTTTATCTTTCTGTCAAAATTAAAGCTGATAAAATTTCCTACAAAATAGTTATTTGCATTTTTCTTGTAGGACCAACCATAAGCGAGTTATAGAGTTGGATATAAATAATATTTAACAAAAATTTGCTTTAAAATAAAATGTTTGAAAAACTGAAATTAAACTAATTTAATTGTGTCTAACACTTTAGTAGAGGAAAAAGAAGAAGACATAAAAGTCACTAAAGGTTTCAAAGTTGTCTTTAATCGTCATATTAATAACAATAACATTAATAATAATAATACAAATAGTACTAAATTTGCTTATATGCAAACGCTTAATTAAGGTAACAGTGTTTTGGTTTCTTGCTCATATCTCGAAAACAGTTACTCCTATCAATTTTTATCTTTTTACTAAAATTCAAGCTGATAAAATTTCCTACAAAATAGTTATTTGCATTTTTTATGTAGGACTAACCATAAGCGAGATATAAGATTGAAAATAATTAATATTTAAAAAAGAAGTGCTTTAACAGAAAATGTCTTGTGATTTAAAATACACTTAATTTATTAGGTCCAATACTTTATTAAAAAAAAAGGGGGTGACATATAAGTCACTGAAGTCTTCAGAGTCGATTTTAAATGCTGCATTTTCGTCTTCGTCTCAAACATTGAAAACTGAATTACATTTTTGTTCTGAAACGGTAACAGTTTTTACTTTGGTTTTTTGCTTATATCTCGAAAACAGTTACTCCTATCAATTTTTATCTTTCTTTCAAAATTAAAGCTGATAACATTTCCTACAAAATAGTTATTTGCATTTTTCTTGTGGGACTAACCATAAGCGAGTTATAGAGTTGGATATAAATAATATTTAACAAAAATTTGCTTTAAAATAAAATGTTTGAAAAACTGAAATTAAACTAAATTAATTGTGTCTAACACTTTAGTAGAGAAAAAAGAAAAAGACATAAAAGTCACCAAAGTCTTCAGAATCGTTTTTAGTCGTCATATTAATAACAATAACATTAATAATAATAATACTAACAGTACTAAATCTGCTTATATGCAAGCGCTTTATTAAGGTAACAGTTTTTTGGTTTCTTGCTTATATCTCGAAAACAGTTACTCCTATGAATTTTTGTCTTTCTTTCAAAATTAAAGCTGATAAAATATTCTACAAAATAGTTATTTGCATTTTTCTTGTAGGACCAACCATAAGCGAGTTATAGAGTTGGATATAAATAATATATAACAAAAATTTGCTTTAAAATAAAATGTTTGAAAAACTGAAATTAAACTAATTTAACTGTGTCTAACACTTTAGTGGAGGAAAAAGGAAAAGACATAAAAGTTACTAAAGGTTTCAGAGTTGTCTTTAGTTGTCATATTAATAACAATAACATTAATAATAATAATACTAATAGTACTAAATTTGCTTATATGCAAACGCCTAATTAAGGTAACAGTGTTTTGGTTTCTTGCTTATATCTCGAAAACAGTTACTCCTATCAATTTTTATTTTTTTACTAAAATTCAAGCTGATAAAATTTCCTACAAAATAGTTATTTGCATTTTTCATGTAGGACTAACCATAAGCGAGATATAAGTTTGAAAATAATTAATATTTAAAATAAAGTGCTTTAACAGAAAATGTCTTGTGATTTAAAATACACTTAATTTATTAGGTCCAATACTTTATTAGAAGAAAAAGGGGGTGACATATAAGTCACTGAAGTCTTCAGAGTCGATTGTAAATGCTGCATTTTCGTCTTCGTCTCAAACATTGAAAACTGAATTACATTTTTGTTCTGAAACGGTAACAGTTTTCACTTTGGTTTTTTGCTTATATCTCGAAAACAATTACTCCTATCAGTTTTTATCTTTTTTTCAAAATAAAGCTGATAAAATTTCCTACAAAATAGTTATTTGCATTTTTCTTGTAGGACCAACCATCAGCGAGTTATAAAGTTGGATATAAATAACATTTAACAAAAACTTGCTTAAAAATTAAATGTTTGAAATACTGAAATTAAACTAAATTAATTGATAGGAGTAACTGTTTTCGAGATTTAAGCAAAAAACCAAAGTAAAAACTGTTACCGTTTCAGAACAAAAATGTAATTCAGTTTTCAATGTTTGAGACGAAGACGAAAATGCAGCATTTAAAATCGACTCTGAAGACTTCAGTGACTTATATGTCACCCCCTTTTTTTTCTAATAAAGTATTGGACCTAATAAATTAAGTGTATTTTAAATCACAAGACATTTTCTATTAAAGCACTTCTTTTTTAAATATTAATTATTTTCAATCTTATATCTCGCTTATGGTTAGTCCTACATAAAAAATGCAAATAACTATTTTGTAGGAAATTTTATCAGCTTGAATTTTAGTAAAAAGATAAAAATTGATAGGAGTAACTGTTTTCGAGATATGAGCAAGAAATCAAAACACTGTTACCTTAATTAAGCGTTTGCATATAAGCAAATTTAGTACTATTAGTATTATTATTATTAATGTTATTGTTATTAATATGACGATTAAAGACAACTTTGAAACCTTTAGTAACTTTTATGTCTTCTTCTTTTTCCTCTACTAAAGTGTTAGACACAATTAAATTAGTTTAATTTCAGTTTTTCAAACATTTTATTTTAAAGCAAATTTTTGTTAAATATTATTTATATCCAACTCTATAACTCGCTTATGGTTGGTCCTACAAGAAAAATGCAAATAACTATTTTGTAGGAAATTTTATCAGCTTTAATTTTGAAAAAAAGATAAAAATTGATAGGAGTAACTGTTTTCGAGATATAAGCAAAAAACCAATAAGAAAACTGTGACTGTTACTGAACAAAAATGTAATTCGGTTTTCAATGTTTGAGACGAAGACGAAACTGCAGCATTTAAAAACGACTCTGAAGACTTCAGTGACTTTTATGTCACTTCCTTTTTCTTCTAATAAAGTATTGGACCCAATAAATTAAGTGTATTTTAAATCACAAGACATTTTCTGTTAAAGCAATTTTTTTTTAAATATTAATTATTTTCAATCATATATCTCGCTTATGGTTAGTCCTACATGAAAAATGCAAATAACTATTTTGTAGGAAATTTTATCAGCTTGAATTTTAGTAAAAAGATAAAAATTGATAGGAGTAACTGTTTTCGAGATATAAGCAAGAAACCAAAACACTGTTACCTTAATTAAGCGTTTGCATATAAGCAAATTTAGTACTATTAGTATTATTATTATTAATGTTATTGTTATTAATATGACAACTAAAGACAACTCTGAAACCTTTAGTGACTTTTATGTCTTTTCCTTTTTTCTCTACTAAAGTGTTAGACACAGTTAAATTAGTTTAATTTCAGTTTTTCAAACATTTTATTTTAAAGCAAATTTTTGTTAAATATTATTTATATCCAACTCTATAACTCGCTTATGGATGGTCCTACAAGAAAAATGCAAATAACTATTCTGTAGAATATTTTATCAGCTTTAATTTTGAAAGAAAGACAAAAATTCATAGGAGTAACTGTTTTCGAGATATAAGCAAGATACCAAAAAACTGTTACCTTAATAAAGCGCTTGCATATAAGCAGATTTAGTACTATTAGTATTATTATTATTAATGTTATTGTTATTAATATGACGACTAAAAACGATTCTGAAGACTTTGGTGACTTTTATGTCCTTTTCTTTTTTCTCTACTAAAGTGTTAGACACAATTAATTTAGTTTAATTTCAGTATTTCAAACATTTTATTTTTAAGCAAGTTTTTGTTAAATATTATTTATATCCAACTTTATAACTCGCTTATGGTTGGTCCTACAAGAAAAATGCAAATAACTATTTTGTAGGAAATGTTATCAGCTTTAATTTTGAAAAAAAGATAAAAATTGATAGGAGTAACTGTTTTCGAGATATAAGCAAAAAACCAAAGTAAAAACTGTTACCGTTTCAGAACAAAAATGTAATTCAGTTTTCAATGTTTGAGACGAAGACGAAAATGCAGCATTTAAAATCGACTCTGAAGACTTCAGTGACTTATATGTCACCCCCTTTTTTTTCTAATAAAGTATTGGACCTAATAAATTAAGTGTATTTTAAATCACAAGACATTTTCTGTTAAAGCACTTCTTTTTTAAATATTAATTATTTTCAATCTTATATCTCGCTTATGGTTAGTCCTACATAAAAAATGCAAATAACTATTTTGTAGGAAATTTTATCAGCTTGAATTTTAGTAAAAAGATAAAAATTGATAGGAGTAACTGTTTTCGAGATATGAGCAAGAAACCAAAACACTGTTACCTTAATTAAGCGTTTGCAAATTTAGTACTATTAGTATTATTATTATTAATGTTATTGTTATTAATATGACGATTAAAGACAACTTTGAAACCTTTAGTGACTTTTATGTCTTCTTCTTTTTCCTCTACTAAAGTGTTAGACACAATTAAATTAGTTTAATTTCAGTTTTACAAACATTTTATTTTAAAGCAAATTTTTGTTAAATATTATTTATATCCAACTCTATAACTCGCTTATGGTTAGTCCTACAAGAAAAATGCAAATAACTATTTTGTAGGAAATTTTATCAGCTTTAATTTTGAAAAAAAGATAAAAATTGATAGGAGTAACTGTTTTCGAGATATAAGCAAAAAACCAATAAGAAAACTGTGACTGTTACTGAACAAAAATGTAATTCGGTTTTCAATATTTGAGACGAAGACGAAAATGCATCATTTACAAACGACTCTAAAAACTTCAGTGACATTTCTGTCACCTCCTTTTTCTTCTAATAAAGTATTGGACCCAATAAATTAAGTGTATTTTAAATCACAAGACATTTTCTGTTAAAGCACATTTTTTTTTAAATATCAATTAGTTTCAAACTTATATCTCGCTTATGGTTAGTCCTACATGAAAAATGCAAATAACTATTTTGTAGGAAATTTTATCAGCTTTAATTTTAGTGAAAAGATAAAAATTGATAGGAGTAACTGTTTTCGAGATATAAGCAAGAAACCAAAAAACTGTTACCTTAATTAAGGGCTTGCATATAAGCAAATTTAGTACTAAAAACAACTCTGAAGACTTTGGTGACTTTTATGTCTTCTTCTTTTTCCTCTACTAAAGTGTTAGACACAATTAATTTAGTTTAATTTCGGTTTTTCAAACATTTTATTTTAAAGCAAATTTTTGTTAAAGATTATTTATATCCAACTCTATAACTCGCTTACGGTTGGTCCTACAAAAAAAATGCGAATAACTATTTTGTAGAAAATTTTATCAGCTTTAATTTTGAAAGAAAGATAAAAATTGATAGGAGTAACTGTTTACCAGATATAAGCAAAAAACCAATAAGAAAACTGTAACTGTTACTGAACATAAATGTAATTCAGTTTTCAATGTTCGACTCTGAAGACTTCAGTGACTTTTATGTCTCCTCCTTTTTTTTCTAATAAAGTATTGGACCCATTAAATTAAGTGTATTTTAAATCACAAGACATTTTCTGTTAAAGCACTTCTTTTTAAATATTAATTATTTTCAAACTTATATCTCGCTTATGGTTAGTCCTACAAGAAAAATGCAAATTAGTATTTTGTAGGAAATTTTATCAGCTTTAATTTTAGTAAAAAGATAAAAATTGATAGGAGTAACTGTTTTCGAGATATAAGCAAGAAACCAAAAAACTGTTACCTTAATTAAGCGCTTGCATATAAGCAAATTTAATAATATTAGTATTATTAATATTAATGTTATTGTTATTAATATGACGACTAAAAACGACTTTCAAGACTTTGGTGACTTTTATGTCTTTTCGTTTTTCCTCTACTAAAGTGTTAGTCTTAATTTAGTTTAATTCCGGTTTTTCAAGCATTTTATTTTAAAGCAAATTTTTGTTAAATATTATTTATATCCAACTCTATAACTCGTTTATGCTTGGTCCTACAAGAAAAATGTAAATAACTATTTTGTTGGAAATTTTATCAGCTTTAATTTTGAAAGAAAGATAAAATTTGATAGGAGGAACTGTTTTCGAGATATAAGCAAAAAACCAATAAGAAAACTGTAACTGTTACTGAACAAAAATGAAATTCAGTTTTCAATGTTTAAGATTTAGACAAAAATGCAGCATTTAAAAACGACTCTGAAGACTTCAGTGACTTTTATGTCACCTCCTTTTTCTTCTAATAAAGTATTGGACCCAATAAATTAAGTGTATTTTAAATCACAAGACATTTTCTGTTAAAACATTTTTTTTTAATTATTAATTATTTTCAAACTTACATCTCGCTTATGGTTAGTTCTAATTAATATGACGACTAAAGACAACTTTAAGACTTTAGTGACTTTTATGTCTCTCCTTATTCCTCTACTAAAGTGTTAGACACAATTAATTTAGTTTAATTTCGGTTTTTCAAACATTTTATTTTAAAGCAAATTTTTGTTAAATATTAAAAACTATAAAATGGCTTAGATTGCCTAAAAACACAGATCACACATGATCTTTTGCATAAAAATGAGAAAACGCTCATGTAACACACAAAATAAGCTCCATTTTTCCTTTTTAAAAGTATTATTATTATTATTACTTTTGTTACTATTACTATTATTATTATTATTATTATTATTATTATTATTATTATTATTGTTATTATTATTATTATTATTATTATTATTATTATTATTATTATTATTATTATTATTATTATTAAAAACTTATATTAAACAGACAGAAAACGTCGTATTCTGACACAACTTAAAAGACAGATCACACATGATCTTTTGCATAGAAATGAGAAAACGCTCATATAACACAAAATAAGCTTCATTTTGGCTTAGAAAACTAAGCTTACTTTTACTACTACTATTATTTTTATTTTTATTATTATTATTATTATTATTACTATTATTTTTATTATTATTATTATTATTATTATTATTATTATTATTATTATTATTATTAATATTATTATTATTGAATACCGATTATAACTTTTGTATAGTAAATGTTTTTATACCAGTTTTAAAATGAGTTATTAATTTTAGACAATTTCTTGCCTAAAAACACAGATCACAGATGATCTCTTGCATAGAAATGATAAAACACTCAGATAACACAAAATAAGCATCATTTTTGCTTAGAAAAACTAAGCTTTAATTTAGAAAGAAATTTATTATTATAAGTATTATTATCATTATTATTATTATTATTATTATTATTATTATTATTATTATTATTATTATTATTGTTTCTTTTATTACTATTATTATTATTATTATTATTATTATTATTATTATTATTATTATTATTAACTTTTGTATAGTAAATGTTTTTATACCAGTTTTAAAATGAGTTATTAATTTTATTCAATTTCTTGCCTAAAAACACAGATCACAGATGATCTCTTGCATAGAAATGAGAAAACGCTCATATAACACACAAAATAAGCATCATTTTTGCTTAGAAAAACTAAGCTTTAATTTAGAAAGAAATTCATTATTATAAGTATTATTATCATTATTATTATTATTATTATTATTATTATTATTATTTCTTTTATTACTATTATTATTATTATTATTATTATTACTATTATTATTATTATTATTATTACTATTATTATTATTATTATTATTATTATTATTATTAACTTTTGTATAGTAAATGTTTTTATACCAGTTTTAAAATGAGTTATTAATTTTAGACAATTTCTTGCCTAAAAATACAGATCACAGATGATTTCTTGCATAGAAATGAGAAAGCGCTCATATAACACACAAAATAAGCTTCATTTTTCCAAGCAAAAATGAAGCTTATTTTGTGTGTTATATGAGCGCTTTCTCATTTCTATGCAAGAAATCATCTGTGATTAAAGCACTTTCTTTTTAAATATTAATTATTATCAAACTTATATCTCGCTTATGGTTAGTCCTACATGAGAAATGCAAATAACTATTTTGTAGGAAATTTTATCAGTTTTAATTTTAGTAAAAAGATAAAAATTGATAGGAGTAACTGTTTTCGAGATATAAGCAAGAAACCAGAAAACTGTTACCTTAATTAAGGCCTTGCATATAAGCAAATTTAGTACTAAAAACAACTCTGAAGACTTTGGTGACTTTTATGTCTTCTTCTTTTTTCTCTACTAAAGTGTTAGACACAATTAATTTAGTTTAATTTCGGTTTTTCAAACATTTTATTTTAAAGCAAATTTTTGTTAAAGATTATTTATATCCAACTCTATAACTCGCTTATGGTTGGTTCTACAAAAAAAATGCGAATAACTATTTTGTAGAAAATTTTATCAGCTTTAATTTTGAAAGAAAGATAAAAATTGATAGGAGTAACTGTTCTCGAGATATAAGCAAAAAACCGATAAGAAAACTGTAACTGTTACTGAACAAAAATGTAATTCAGTTTTCAATGTTTGAGACAAAGACGAAAATGCATCATTTAAAATCGACTCTGAAGCCTTCAGTGACCTTTCTGTCACCTCCTTTTTCTTCTAATAAAGTATTGGACCCAATAAATTAAGTGTATTTTAAATTACAAGACATTTTCTGTTAAAGTACATTTTTTTTAAATATTAATTATTTTCAAACTTATATCTCGCTTATCGTTAGTCCTACATGAAAAATGCAAATAACTATTTTGTAGGAAATTTTATCAGCTTTAATTTTAGTGAAAAGATAAAAATTGATAGGAGTAACTGTTTTCGAGATATAAGCAAGAAACCAAAAAACTGTTATCTTAATTAAGGGCTTGCATATTATATCTCGAAAACAGTTACTCCAATCAATTTTTATCTTTTTTTCAAAATTAAAGCTGATAAAATTTCCTACAAAATAGTTATTTGCATTTTTTTGTAGGACCAACCATAAGCGAGTTATAGAGTTGGATATAAGTAATCTTTAACAAAAATTTGCTTTAAAATATAATGTTTGAAAAACCGAAATTAAACTAAATTAAGACTAACACTTTAGTAGAGGAAAAAAGAGAAGACATAAAAGTCACTAAATGTTTCAGAGTCGTCTTTAGTCGTCATATTAATAACAATAACATTAATAATAATAATACTAATAGTACTAAATTTGCTTATATGCAAACGCTTAATTAACGTAACATTTTTTTGGTTTCTTGCTTATATCTCGAAAACAGTTACTCCTATCAATTTTTATCTTTTTTTCAAAATTAAAGCTAATAAAATTTCCTACAAAATAGTTATTTGCATTTTTTTGTAGGACCAACCATAAGCGAGTTATAGAGTTGGATATAAATAATATTTAACAAAAATTTGCTTTAAAATAAAATGTTTGAAAAACCGAAATTAAACTAAATTAATTGAGTCTAACACTTTAGTAGAGAAAAAGGAAAAAGACATAAAAGTCACCAAAGTCTTGAGAGTCGTTTTTAGTCGTCATATTAATAACAATAACATTAATATTAATAATACTAATATTATTAAATTTGCTTATACGCAAGCGCTTAATTAAGGTAACAGTTTTTTGGTTTCTTGCTTATATCTCGAAAACAGTTACTTCTATCAATTTTTATCTTTTTACTAAAATTAAAGCTGATAAAATTTCCTACAAAATACTAATTTGCATTTTTCTTGTAGGACTAACCATAAGCGAGATATAAGTTTGAAAATAATTAATATTTAAAAAGAAGTGCTTTAACAGAAAATGTCTTGTGATTTAAAATACACTTAATTTAATGGGTCCAATACTTTATTAGAAAAAAAAGGAGGAGACATAAAAGTCACTGAAGTCTTCAGAGTCGAACATTGAAAACTTAATTACATTTTTGTTCAGTAACAGTTACAGTTTTCTTATTGGTTTTTTGCTTATATCTCGAAAACAGTTACTCCTATCAATTTTTATCTTTCTTTCAAAATTAAAGCTGATAACATTTCCTACAAAATAGTTATTTGCATTTTTCTTGTAGGACCAACCATAAGCGAGTTATAAAGTTGGATATAAATAATATTTAACAAAAACTTGCTTAAAAATAAAATGTTTGAAATACTGAAATTAAACTAAATTAATTGTGTCTAACACTTTAGTAGAGAAAAAAGAAAAAGACATAAAAGTCACCAAAGTCTTCAGAATCGTTTTTAGTCGTCATATTAATAACAATAACATTAATAATAATAATACTAATAGTACTAAATCTGCTTATATGCAAGCGCTTTATTAAGGTAACAGTTTTTTGGTTTCTTGCTTATATCTCGAAAACAGTTACTCCTATGAATTTTTGTCTTTTTTTCAAAATTAAAGCTGATAAAATTTCCTACAAAATAGTTATTTGCATTTTTCTTGTAGGACCAACCATAAACGAGTTATAGAGTTGGATATAAATAATATTTAACAAAAATTTGCTTTAAAATAAAATGTTTGAGAAACTGAAATTAAACTAATTTAATTGTGTCTAACACTTTAGTAGAGGAAAAAGGAAAAGACATAAAAGTCACTAAAGGTTTCAGAGTTGTCTTTAGTTGTCATATTAATAACAATAACATTAATAATAATAATACTAATAGTACTAAATTTGCTTATATGCAAACGCTTAATTAAGGTAACAGTGTTTTGGTTTCTTGCTTATATCTCGAAAACAGTTACTCCTATCAATTTTTATCTTTTTACTAAAATTCAAGCTGATAAAATTTCCTACAAAATAGTTATTTGCATTTTTCTTGTAGGACCAACCATAAGCGAGTTATAGAGTTGGATATAAATAATATTTAACAAAAATTTGCTTTAAAATAAAATGTTTGAAAAACTGAAATTAAACTAATTTAATTGTGTCTAACACTTTAGTAGAGGAAAAAGAAGAAGACATAAAAGTCACTAAAGGTTTCAAAGTTGTCTTTAATCGTCATATTAATAACAATAACATTAATAATAATAATACTAATAGTACTAAATTTGCTTAGATGCAAACGCTTAATTAAGGTAACAGTGTTTTGGTTTCTTGCTCATATCTCGAAAACAGTTACTCCTATCAATTTTTATTTTTTTACTAAAATTTAAGCTGATAAAATTTCCTACAAAATAGTTATTTGCATTTTTTATGTAGGACTAACCATAAGCGAGATATAAGATTGAAAATAATTAATATTTAAAAAAGAAGTGCTTTAACAGAAAATGTCTTGTGATTTAAAATACACTTAATTTATTAGGTCCAATACTTTATTAAAAAAAAAAGGGGGTGACATATAAGTCACTGAAGTCTTCAGAGTCGATTTTAAATGCTGCATTTTCGTCTTCGTCTCAAACATTGAAAACTGAATTACATTTTTGTTCTGAAACGGTAACAGTTTTTACTTTGGTTTTTTGCTTATATCTCGAAAACAGTTACTCCTATCAATTTTTATCTTTTTTTCAAAATTAAAGCTGATAACATTTCCTACAAAATAGTTATTTGCATTTTTCTTGTTGGACCAACCATAAGCGAGTTATAAAGTTGGATATAAATAATATTTAACAAAAACTTGCTTAAAAATAAAATGTTTGAAATACTGAAATTAAACTAAATTAATTGTGTCTAACACTTTAGTAGAGAAAAAAGAAAAAGACATAAAAGTCACCAAAGTCTTCAGAATCGTTTTTAGTCGTCATATTAATAACAATAACATTAATAATAATAATACTAATAGTACTAAATCTGCTTAAATGCAAGCGCTTTATTAAGGTAACAGTTTTTTGGTTTCTTGCTTATATCTCGAAAACAGTTACTCCTATGAATTTTTGTCTTTCTTTCAAAATTAAAGCTGATAAAATATTCTACAAAATAGTTATTTGCATTTTTCTTGTAGGACCAACCATAAGCGAGCTATAGAGTTGGATATAAATAATATTTAACAAAAATTTGCTTTAAAATAAAGTGTTTGAAAAACTGAAATTAAACTAATTTTACAGTTTCTAACACTTTAGTAGAGAAAAAACGAAAAGACATAAAAGTCACTAAAGGTTTCAGAGTTGTCTTTAGTTGTCATATTAATAACAATAACATTAATAATAATAATACTAATAGTTCTAAATTTGCTTATATGCAAACGCTTAATTAAGGTAACAGTGTTTTGGTTTCTTGCTTATATCTCGAAAACAGTTACTCCTATCAATTTTTATCTTTTTACTAAAATTCAAGCTGATAAAATTTCCTATAAAATAGTTATTTGCATTTTTCATGTAGGACTAACCATAAGCGAGATATATGATTGAAAATAATTAATATTTAAAAAAAAAGTGCTTTAACAGAAAATGTCTTGTGATTTAAAATACACTTAATTTATTGGGTCCAATACTTTATTAGAAGAAAAAGGAAGTGACATAAAAGTCACTGAAGTCTTCAGAGTCGTTTTTAAATGCTGCAGTTTCGTCTTCGTCTCAAACATTGAAAACCGAATTACATTTTTGTTCAGTAACAGTCACAGTTTTCTTATTGGTTTTTTGCTTATATCTCGAAAACAGTTACTCCTATCAATTTTTATCTTTCTTTCAAAATTAAAGCTGATAAAATTTCCTACAAAATAGTTATTTGCATTTTTCTTGTACGACCAACCATAAGCGAGTTATAGAGTTGGATATAAATAATATTTAACAAAAATTTGCTTTAAAATAAAATGTTTGAAAAACTGAAATTAAACTAATTTAATTGTGTCTAACACTTTAGTAGAGGAAAAAGAAGAAGACATAAAAGTCACTAAAGGTTTCAAAGTTGTCTTTAATCGTCATATTAATAACAATAACATTAATAATAATAATACTAATAGTACTAAATTTGCTAATATGCAAACGCTTAATTAAGGTAACAGTGTTTTGGTTTCTTGCTCATATCTCGAAAACAGTTACTCCTATCAACTTTTATCTTTTTTACTAAAATTCAAGCTGATAAAATTTCCTACAAAATAATTATTTGCATTTTTTATGTAGGACTAACTATAAGCGAGATATAAGATTGAAAATAATTAATATTTAAAAAAGAAGTGCTTTAACAGAAAATGTCTTGTGATTTAAAATACACTTAATTTATTAGGTCCAATACTTTATTAGAAATAAAGGGGGTGACATATAAGTCACTGAAGTCTTCAGAGTCAATTTTAAATGCTGCATTTTCGTCTTCGTCTCAAACATTGAAAATTGAATTACATTTTTGTTCTGAAACGGTAACAGTTTTTACATTGGTTTTTTGCTTATATCTCGAAAACAGTTACTCCTATCAATTTTTATCTTTCTTTCAAAATTAAAGCTGATAACATTTCCTACAAAATAGTTATTTGCATTTTTCTTGTAGGACCAACCATAAGCGAGTTATAAAGTTGGATATAAATAATATTTAACAAAAACTTGCTTAAAAATAAAATGTTTGAAATACTGAAATTAAACTAAATTAATTGTGTCTAACACTTTAGTAGAGAAAAAAGAAAAAGACATAAAAGTCACCAAAGTCTTCAGAATCGTTTTTAGTCGTCATATTAATAACAATAACATTAATAATAATAATACTAATAGTACTAAATCTGCTTATATGCAAGCGCTTTATTAAGGTAACAGTTTTTTGGTTTCTTGCTTATATCTCGAAAACAGTTACTCCTATGAATTTTTGTCTTTTTTTCAAAATTAAAGCTGATAAAATTTCCTACAAAATAGTTATTTGCATTTTTCTTGTAGGACCAACCATAAGCGAGTTATAGAGTTGGAAATAAATAATTTTTACAAAAATTTGCTTTAAAATAAAATGTTTGAAAAACTGAAATTAAACTAATTTAATTGTGTCTAACACTTTAGTAGAGGAAAAAGGAAAAGACATAAAAGTCACTAAAGGTTTCAGAGTTGTCTTTAGTTGTCATATTAATAACAATAACATTAATAATAATAATACTAATAGTACTAAATTTGCTTATATGCAAACGCTTAATTAAGGTAACAGTGTTTTGGTTTCTTGCTTATATCTCGAAAACAGTTACTCCTATCAATTTTTATCTTTTTACTAAAATTCAAGCTGATAAAATTTCCTATAAAATAGTTATTTGCATTTTTCATGTAGGACTAACCACAAGCGAGATATATGATTGAAAATAATTAATATTTAAAAAAAAAGTGCTTTAACAGAAAATGTCTTGTGATTTAAAATACACTTAATTTATTGGGTCCAATACTTTATTAGAAGAAAAAGGAAGTGACATAAAAGTCACTGAAGTCTTCAGAGTTGTTTTTAAATGCTGCAGTTTCGTCTTCGTCTCAAACATTGAAAACTGAATTACATTTTTGTTCAGTAACAGTCACAGTTTTCTTATTGGTTTTTTGCTTATATCTCGAAAACCGTTACTCCTATCAATTTTTATCTCTCTGTCAAAATTAAAGCTGATAAAATTTCCTACAAAATAGTTATTTGCATTTTTCTTGTAGGACTAACCATAAGCGAGTTATAGAGTTGGATATAAATAATATTTAACAAAAATTTGCTTTAAAATAAAATGTTTGAAAAACTGAAATTAAACTAATTTAATTGTGTCTAACACTTTAGTAGAGGAAAAAGAAGAAGACATAAAAGTCACTAAAGGTTTCAAAGTTGTCTTTAATCGTCATATTAATAACAATAACATTAATAATAATAATACTAATAGTACTAAATTTGCTTATATGCAAACGCTTAATTAAGGTAACAGTGTTTTGGTTTCTTGCTCATATCTCGAAAACAGTTACTCCTATCAATTTTTATTTTTCTTTCAAAATTAAAGCTGATAACATTTCCAACAAAATAGTTATTTGCATTTTTCTTGTAGGACCAACCATAAGCGAGTTATAAAGTTGGATATAAATAATATTTAACAAAAACTTGCTTAAAAATAAAATGTTTGAAATACTGAAATTAAACTAAATTAATTGTGTCTAACACTTTAGTAGAGAAAAAAGAAAAAGACATAAAAGTCACCAAAGTCTTCAGAATCGTTTTTAGTCGTCATATTAATAACAATAACATTAATAATAATAATACTAATAGTACTAAATCTGCTTCTATGCAAGCGCTTTATTAAGGTAACAGTTTTTTGGTTTCTTGCTTATATCTCGAAAACAGTTACTCCTATGAATTTTTGTCTTTCTTTCAAAATTAAAGCTGATAAAATATTCTACAAAATAGTTATTTGCATTTTTCTTGTAGGACCAACCATAAGCGAGTTATAGAGTTGGATATAAATAATATATAACAAAAATTTGCTTTAAAATAAAATGTTTGAAAAACTGAAATTAAACTAATTTAACTGTGTCTAACACTTTAGTAGAGGAAAAAGGAAAAGACATAAAAGTCACTAAAGGTTTCAGAGATGTCTGTAGTTGTCATGTTAATAACAATAACATTAATAATAATAATACTAATAGTACTAAATTTGCTTATATGCAAATATTATTTATATCCAACTCTATAACTCGCTTATGGTTGGTCCTACAAGAAAAATGCAAATAACTATTTTGTAAAATATTTTATCAGCTTTAATTTTGAAAGAAAAACAAAAATTCATAGGAGTAACTGTTTTCGAGATATAAGCAAGAAACCAAAAAACTGTTACCTTAATAAAGCGCTTGCATATAAGCAGATTTAGTACTATTAGTATTATTATTATTAATGTTGTTGTTATTAATATGACGACTAAAAACGATTCTGAAGACTTTGGTAACTTTTATGTCTTTTTCTTTTTTCTCTACTAAAGTGTTAGACACAATTAATTTAGTTTAATTTCAGTATTTCAAACATTTAATTTTTAAGCAAGTTTTTGTTAAATGTTATTTATATCCAACTTTATAACTCGCTGATGGTTGGTCCTACAAGAAAAATGCAAATAACTATTTTGTAGGAAATTTTATCAGCTTTATTTTGAAAAAAAGATAAAAACTGATAGGAGTAATTGTTTTCGAGATATAAGCAAAAAACCAAAGTGAAAACTGTTACCGTTTCAGAACAAAAATGTAATTCAGTTTTCAATGTTTGAGACGAAGACGAAAATGCAGCATTTACAATCGACTCTGAAGACTTCAGTGACTTTTATGTCACCCCCTTTTTCTTCTAATAAAGTATTGGACCTAATAAATTAAGTGTATTTTAAATCACAAGACATTTTCTGTTAAAGCACTTTTTTTTAAATATTAATTATTTTCAAACTTATATCTCGCTTATGGTTAGTCCTACATGAAAAATGCAAATAACTATTTTGTAGGAAATTTTATCAGCTTGAATTTTAGTAAAAAGATAAAAATTGATAGGAGTAACTGTTTTCGAGATATAAGCAAGAAACCAAAACACTGTTACCTTAATTAGGCGTTTGCATATAAGCAAATTTAGTACTATTAGTATTATTATTATTAATGTTATTGTTATTAACATGACAACTACAGACAACTCTGAAACCTTTAGTGACTTTTATGTCTTTTCCTTTTTCCTCTACTAAAGTGTTAGACACAGTTAAATTAGTTTAATTTCAGTTTTTCAAACATTTTATTTTAAAGCAAATTTTTGTTATATATTATTTATATCCAACTCTATAACTCGCTTATGGTTGGTCCTACAAGAAAAATGCAAATAACTATTTTGTAGAATATTTTATCAGCTTTAATTTTGAAAGAAAGACAAAAATTCATAGGAGTAACTGTTTTCGAGATATAAGCAAGAAACCAAAAAACTGTTACCTTAATAAAGCGCTTGCATAGAAGCAGATTTAGTACTATTAGTATTATTATTATTAATGTTATTGTTATTAATATGACGACTAAAAACGATTCTGAAGACTTTGGTGACTTTTATGTCTTTTTCTTTTTTCTCTACTAAAGTGTTAGACACAATTAATTTAGTTTAATTTCAGTATTTCAAACATTTTATTTTTAAGCAGGTTTTTGTTAAATATTATTTATATCCAACTTTATAACTCGCTTATGGTTGGTCCTACAAGAAAAATGCAAATAACTATTTTGTTGGAAATGTTATCAGCTTTAATTTTGAAAGAAAAATAAAAATTGATAGGAGTAACTGTTTTCGAGATATGAGCAAGAAACCAAAACACTGTTACCTTAATTAAGCGTTTGCATATAAGCAAATTTAGTACTATTAGTATTATTATTATTAATGTTATTGTTATTAATATGACGATTAAAGACAACTTTGAAACCTTTAGTGACTTTTATGTCTTCTTCTTTTTCCTCTACTAAAGTGTTAGACACAATTAAATTAGTTTAATTTCAGTTTTTCAAACATTTTATTTTAAAGCAAATTTTTGTTAAATATTATTTATATCCAACTCTATAACTCGCTTATGGTTGGTCCTACAAGAAAAATGCAAATAACTATTTTGTAGGAAATTTTATCAGCTTTAATTTTGACAGAGAGATAAAAATTGATAGGAGTAACGGTTTTCGAGATATAAGCAAAAAACCAATAAGAAAACTGTGACTGTTACTGAACAAAAATGTAATTCAGTTTTCAATGTTTGAGACGAAGACGAAACTGCAGCATTTAAAAACGACTCTGAAGACTTCAGTGACTTTTATGTCACTTCCTTTTTCTTCTAATAAAGTATTGGACCCAATAAATTAAGTGTATTTTAAATCACAAGACATTTTCTGTTAAAGCACTTTTTTTTTAAATATTAATTATTTTCAATCATATATCTCGCTTATGGTTAGTCCTACATGAAAAATGCAAATAACTATTTTATAGGAAATTTTATCAGCTTGAATTTTAGTAAAAAGATAAAAATTGATAGGAGTAACTGTTTTCGAGATATAAGCAAGAAACCAAAACACTGTTACCTTAATTAAGCGTTTGCATATAAGCAAATTTAGTACTATTAGTATTATTATTATTAATGTTATTGTTATTAATATGACAACTAAAAACAACTCTGAAACCTTTAGTGACTTTTATGTCTTTTCCTTTTTCCTCTACTAAAGTGTTAGACACAATTAAATTAGTTTAATTTCAGTTTTTCAAACATTTTATTTTAAAGCAAATTTTTGTAAAAATTATTTATTTCCAACTCTATAACTCGCTTATGGTTGGTCCTACAAGAAAAATGCAAATAACTATTTTGTAGGAAATTTTATCAGCTTTAATTTTGAAAAAAAGACAAAAATTCATAGGAGTAACTGTTTTCGAGATATAAGCAAGAAACCAAAAAACTGTTACCTTAATAAAGCGCTTGCATATAAGCAGATTTAGTACTATTAGTATTATTATTATTAATGTTATTGTTATTAATATGACGACTAAAAACGATTCTGAAGACTTTGGTGACTTTTATGTCTTTTTCTTTTTTCTCTACTAAAGTGTTAGACACAATTAATTTAGTTTAATTTCAGTATTTCAAACATTTTATTTTTAAGCAAGTTTTTGTTAAATATTATTTATATCCAACTTTATAACTCGCTTATGGTTGGTCCTACAAGAAAAATGCAAATAACTATTTTGTAGGAAATGTTATCAGCTTTAATTTTGAAAGAAAGATAAAAATTGATAGGAGTAACTGTTTTCGAGATATAAGCAAAAAACCAATGTAAAAACTGTTACCGTTTCAGAACAAAAATGTAATTCTATTTTCAATGTTTGAGACGAAGACGAAAATGCAGCATTTAAAATTGACTCTGAAGACTTCAGTGACTTTATATGTCACCCCCTTTATTTCTAATAAAGTATTGGACCTAATAAATTAAGTGTATTTTAAATCACAAGACATTTTCTGTTAAAGCACTTCTTTTTTAAATATTAATTATTTTCAATCTTATATCTCGCTTATAGTTAGTCCTACATAAAAAATGCAAATAATTATTTTGTAGGAAATTTTATCAGCTTGAATTTTAGTAAAAAAGATAAAAGTTGATAGGAGTAACTGTTTTCGAGATATGAGCAAGAAACCAAAACACTGTTACCTTAATTAAGCGTTTGCATATTAGCAAATTTAGTACTATTAGTATTATTATTATTAATGTTATTGTTATTAATATGACGATTAAAGACAACTTTGAAACCTTTAGTGACTTTTATGTCTTCTTCTTTTTCCTCTACTAAAGTGTTAGACACAATTAAATTAGTTTAATTTCAGTTTTTCAAACATTTTATTTTAAAGCAAATTTTTGTTAAATATTATTTATATCCAACTCTATAACTCGCTTATGGTTGGTCGTACAAGAAAAATGCAAATAACTATTTTGTAGGAAATTTTATCAGCTTTAATTTTGAAAAAAAGACAAAAATTCATAGGAGTAACTGTTTTCGAGATATAAGCAAGAAACCAAAAAACTGTTACCTTAATAAAGCGCTTGCATATAAGCAGATTTAGTACTATTAGTATTATTATTATTAATGTTATTGTTATTAATATGACGACTAAAAACGATTCTGAAGACTTTGGTGACTTTTATGTCTTTTTCTTTTTTCTCTACTAAAGTGTTAGACACAATTAATTTAGTTTAATTTCAGTATTTCAAACATTTTATTTTTAAGCAAGTTTTTGTTAAATATTATTTATATCCAACTTTATAACTCGCTTATGGTTGGTCCAACAAGAAAAATGCAAATAACTATTTTGTAGGAAATGTTATCAGCTTTAATTTTGAAAAAAAGATAAAAATTGATAGGAGTAACTGTTTTCGAGATATAAGCAAAAAACCAAAGTAAAAACTGTTACCGTTTCAGAACAAAAATGTAATTCAGTTTTCAATGTTTGAGACGAAGACGAAAATGCAGCATTTAAAATCGACTCTGAAGACTTCAGTGACTTATATGTCACCCCCTTTTTTTTTTAATAAAGTATTGGACCTAATAAATTAAGTGTATTTTAAATCACAAGACATTTTCTGTTAAAGCACTTCTTTTTTAAATATTAATTATTTTCAATCTTATATCTCGCTTATGGTTAGTCCTACATAAAAAATGCAAATAACTATTTTGTAGGAAATTTTATCAGCTTAAATTTTAGTAAAAAAATAAAAATTGATAGGAGTAACTGTTTTCGTGATATGAGCAAGAAACCAAAACACTGTTACCTTAATTAAGCGTTTGCATCTAAGCAAATTTAGTACTATTAGTATTATTATTATTAATGTTATTGTTATTAATATGACGATTAAAGACAACTTTGAAACCTTTAGTGACTTTTATGTCTTCTTCTTTTTCCTCTACTAAAGTGTTAGACACAATTAAATTAGTTTAATTTCAGTTTTTCAAACATTTTATTTTAAAGCAAATTTTTGTTAAATATTATTTATATCCAACTCTATAACTCGCTTATGGTTGGTCCTACAAGAAAAATGCAAATTTGATAGGAGTAACTGTTTTCGAGATATAAGCAAAAAACCAATAAGAAAACTGTAACTGTTACTGAACAAAAATGTAATTCAGTTTTCAATGTTTGAGACGAAGTCAAAAATGCAGTATTTAAAAACGACTCTGAAGACTTCAGTGACTTTTATGTCACCTCCTTTTTCTTCTAATAAAGTATTGGACCCAACAAATTAAGTGTATTTTAAATCACAAGACATTTTCTGTTAAAACACTTTTTTTTAATTAATAATTATTTTCAAACTTATATCTCGCCTATGGTTAGTTCTACATGAAAAATGCAAATAACTATTTTGTAGGAAATTTTATCACCTTTAATTTTGGTGAAAAAGTAAAAATTGATAGGAGTAACTGTTTTCGAGATATAGGCAAAAAACAAAAAAACTGTTACCTTAATTAAGCGCTTGCATATAAGCAAATTTAGTACTACTAGTATTGTTATTATAAATGTTATTGTTATTAATATGACGACTAAAGACAACTTTAAGACTTTAGTGACTTTTATGTCTCCTCCTTTTTCCTCTACTAAAGTGTTAGAAACAATTAATTTAGTTTAATTTCGGTTTTTCAAACATTTTATTTTAAAGCAAATTTTTGTTAAATATTATTTATATCCAACTCTATAACTCGCTTATGGTTGGTCCTACAAGAAAAATGCAAATAACTATTTTGTAGGAAATTTTATCAGCTTTAATTTTGACAGAGAGATAAAAATTGATAGGAATAACGGTTTTCGAGATATAAGCAAAAAACCAATAAGAAAACTGTGACTGTTACTGAACAAAAATGTAATTCAGTTTTCAATGTTTGAGACGAAGACGAAACTGCAGCATTTAAAAACGACTCTGAAGACTTCAGTGACTTTTATGTCACTTCCTTTTTCTTCTAATAAAGTATTGGACCCAATAAATTAAGTGTATTTTAAATCACAAGACATTTTCTGTTGAAGCACTTTTTTTTTAAATATTAATTATTTTCAATCATATATCTCGCTTATGGTTAGTCCTACATGAAAAATGCAAATAACTATTTTATAGGAAATTTTATCAGCTTGAATTTTAGTAAAAAGATAAAAATTGATAGGAGTAACTGTTTTCGAGATATAAGCAAGAAACCAAAACACTGTTACCTTAATTAAGCGTTTGCATATAAGCAAATTTAGTACTATTAGTATTATTATTATTAATGTTATTGTTATTAATATGACAACTAAAGACAACTCTGAAACCTTTAGTGACTTTTATGTCTTTTCGTTTTTTCTCTACTAAAGTGTTAGAAACTGTAAAATTAGTTTAATTTCAGTTTTTCAAACACTTTATTTTAAAGCAAATTTTTGTTAAATATTATTTATATCCAACTCTATAGCTCGCTTATGGTTGGTCCTACAAGAAAAATGCAAATAACTATTTTGTAGAATATTTTATCAGCTTTAATTTTGAAAGAAAGACAAAAATTCATAGGAGTAACTGTTTTCGAGATATAAGCAAGAAACCAAAAAACTGTTACCTTAATAAAGCGCTTGCATATAAGCAGATTTAGTACTATTAGTATTATTATTATTAATGTTATTGTTATTAATATGACGACTAAAAACGATTCTGAAGACTTTGGTGACTTTTATGTCTTTTTCTTTTTTCTCTACTAAAGTGTTAGACACAATTAATTTAGTTTAATTTCAGTATTTCAAACATTTTATTTTTAAGCAAGTTTTTGTTAAATATTATTTATATCCAACTTTATAACTCGCTTATGGTTGGTCCAACAAGAAAAATGCAAATAACTATTTTGTAGGAAATGTTATCAGCTTTAATTTTGAAAAAAAGATAAAAATTGATAGGAGTAACTGTTTTCGAGATATAAGCAAAAAACCAAAGTAAAAACTGTTACCGTTTCAGAACAAAAATGTAATTCAGTTTTCAATGTTTGAGACGAAGACGAAAATGCAGCATTTAAAATCGACTCTGAAGACTTCAGTGACTTATATGTCACCCCCTTTTTTTTTTAATAAAGTATTGGACCTAATAAATTAAGTGTATTTTAAATCACAAGACATTTTCTGTTAAAGCACTTCTTTTTTAAATATTAATTATTTTCAATCTTATATCTCGCTTATGGTTAGTCCTACATAAAAAATGCAAATAACTATTTTGTAGGAAATTTTATCAGCTTAAATTTTAGTAAAAAAATAAAAATTGATAGGAGTAACTGTTTTCGAGATATGAGCAAGAAACCAAAACACTGTTACCTTAATTAAGCGTTTGCATCTAAGCAAATTTAGTACTATTAGTATTATTATTATTAATGTTATTGTTATTAATATGACGATTAAAGACAACTTTGAAACCTTTAGTGACTTTTATGTCTTCTTCTTTTTCCTCTACTAAAGTGTTAGACACAATTAAATTAGTTTAATTTCAGTTTTTCAAACATTTTATTTTAAAGCAAATTTTTGTTAAATATTATTTATATCCAACTCTATAACTCGCTTATGGTTGGTCCTACAAGAAAAATGCAAATAACTATTTTGTAGGAAATTTTATCAGCTTGAATTTTAGTAAAAAGATAAAAATTGATAGGAGTAACTGTTTTCGAGATATAAGCAAGAAACCAAAACACTGTTACCTTAATTAAGCGTTTGCATATAAGCAAATTTAGTACTATTAGTATTATTATTATTAATGTTATTGTTATTAATATGACAACTAAAGACAACTCTGAAACCTTTAGTGACTTTTATGTCTTTTCCTTTTTCCTCTACTAAAGTGTTAGACACAATTAATTTAGTTTAATTTCAGTATTTCAAACATTTTATTTTTAAGCAAGTTTTTGTTAAATATTATTTATATCCAACTTTATAACTCGCTTATGGTTGGTCCAACAAGAAAAATGCAAATAACTATTTTGTAGGAAATGTTATCAGCTTTAATTTTGAAAAAAAGATAAAAATTGATAGGAGTAACTGTTTTCGAGATATAAGCAAAAAACCAAAGTAAAAACTGTTACCGTTTCAGAACAAAAATGTAATTCAGTTTTCAATGTTTGAGACGAAGACGAAAATGCAGCATTTAAAATCGACTCTGAAGACTTCAGTGACTTATATGTCACCCCCTTTTTTTTTTAATAAAGTATTGGACCTAATAAATTAAGTGTATTTTAAATCACAAGACATTTTCTGTTAAAGCACTTCTTTTTTAAATATTAATTATTTTCAATCTTATATCTCGCTTATGGTTAGTCCTACATAAAAAATGCAAATAACTAATTTGTAGGAAATTTTATCAGCTTAAATTTTAGTAAAAAAATAAAAATTGATAGGAGTAACTGTTTTCGAGATATGAGCAAGAAACCAAAACACTGTTACCTTAATTAAGCGTTTGCATCTAAGCAAATTTAGTACTATTAGTATTATTATTATTAATGTTATTGTTATTAATATGACGATTAAAGACAACTTTGAAACCTTTAGTGACTTTTATGTCTTCTTCTTTTTCCTCTACTAAAGTGTTAGACACAATTAAATTAGTTTAATTTCAGTTTTTCAAACATTTTATTTTAAAGCAAATTTTTGTTAAATATTATTTATATCCAACTCTATAACTCGCTTATGGTTGGTCCTACAAGAAAAATGCAAATAACTATTTTGTAGGAAATTTTATCAGCTTGAATTTTAGTAAAAAGATAAAAATTGATAGGAGTAACTGTTTTCGAGATATAAGCAAGAAACCAAAACACTGTTACCTTAATTAAGCGTTTGCATATAAGCAAATTTAGTACTATTAGTATTATTATTATTAATGTTATTGTTATTAATATGACAACTAAAGACAACTCTGAAACCTTTAGTGACTTTTATGTCTTTTCCTTTTTCCTCTACTAAAGTGTTAGACACAATTAATTTAGTTTAATTTCAGTATTTCAAACATTTTATTTTTAAGCAAGTTTTTGTTAAATATTATTTATATCCAACTTTATAACTCGCTTATGGTTGGTCCAACAAGAAAAATGCAAATAACTATTTTGTAGGAAATGTTATCAGCTTTAATTTTGAAAAAAAGATAAAAATTGATAGGAGTAACTGTTTTCGAGATATAAGCAAAAAACCAAAGTAAAAACTGTTACCGTTTCAGAACAAAAATGTAATTCAGTTTTCAATGTTTGAGACGAAGACGAAAATGCAGCATTTAAAATCGACTCTGAAGACTTCAGTGACTTATATGTCACCCCCTTTTTTTTTTAATAAAGTATTGGACCTAATAAATTAAGTGTATTTTAAATCACAAGACATTTTCTGTTAAAGCACTTCTTTTTTAAATATTAATTATTTTCAATCTTATATCTCGCTTATGGTTAGTCCTACATAAAAAATGCAAATAACTATTTTGTAGGAAATTTTATCAGCTTAAATTTTAGTAAAAAAATAAAAATTGATAGGAGTAACTGTTTTCGAGATATGAGCAAGAAACCAAAACACTGTTACCTTAATTAAGCGTTTGCATCTAAGCAAATTTAGTACTATTAGTATTATTATTATTAATGTTATTGTTATTAATATGACGATTAAAGACAACTTTGAAACCTTTAGTGACTTTTATGTCTTCTTCTTTTTCCTCTACTAAAGTGTTAGACACAATTAAATTAGTTTAATTTCAGTTTTTCAAACATTTTATTTTAAAGCAAATTTTTGTTAAATATTATTTATATCCAACTCTATAACTCGCTTATGGTTGGTCCTACAAGAAAAATGCAAATAACTATTTTGTAGGAAATTTTATCAGCTTGAATTTTAGTAAAAAGATAAAAATTGATAGGAGTAACTGTTTTCGAGATATAAGCAAGAAACCAAAACACTGTTACCTTAATTAAGCGTTTGCATATAAGCAAATTTAGTACTATTAGTATTATTATTATTAATGTTATTGTTATTAATATGACAACTAAAGACAACTCTGAAACCTTTAGTGACTTTTATGTCTTTTCCTTTTTCCTCTACTAAAGTGTTAGACACAATTAAATTAGTTTAATTTCAGTTTTTCAAACATTTTATTTTAAAGCAAATTTTTGTTAAATATTATTTATATCCAACTCTATAACTCGTTTATGGTTGGTCCTACAAGAAAAATGCAAATAACTATTTTGTAGGAAATTTTATCAGCTTTAATTTTGAAAAAAAGACAAAAATTCATAGGAGTAACTGTTTTCGAG
Organism: Tribolium castaneum; assembly: GCF_031307605.1. Classification (NCBI taxonomy): domain Eukaryota; kingdom Metazoa; phylum Arthropoda; class Insecta; order Coleoptera; family Tenebrionidae; genus Tribolium; species Tribolium castaneum. The sequence continues at coordinate 10,571,286 of NC_087401.1, read as the reverse complement.
ATATAAGCAAGAAACCAAAAAACTGTTACCTTAATAAAGCGCTTGCATATAAGCAGATTTAGTACTATTAGTATTATTATTATTAATGTTATTGTTATTAATATGACGACTAAAAACGATTCTGAAGACTTTGGTGACTTTTATGTCTTTTTCTTTTTTCTCTACTAAAGTGTTAGACACAATTAATTTAGTTTAATTTCAGTATTTCAAACATTTTATTTTTAAGCAAGTTTTTGTTAAATATTATTTATATCCAACTTTATAACTCGCTTATGGTTGGTCCTACAAGAAAAATGCAAATAACTATTTTGTAGGAAATGTTATCAGCTTTAATTTTGAAAGAAAGATAAAAATTGATAGGAGTAACTGTTTTCGAGATATAAGCAAAAAACCAAAGTAAAAACTGTTACCGTTTCAGAACAAAAATATAATTCAGTTTTCAATGTTTGAGACGAAGACGAAAATGCAGCATTTAAAATCGAGTCTGAAGACTTCAG
>NC_087401.1:10415658-10570689 GCF_031307605.1 Tribolium castaneum | reverse complement strand
GTTTTTATGTAATATGATTAGTTTTTGAGAGATATTAGTCAAAGTTTAGTTTTTTTAATTTAATTTTATCCAAGTAAAGAGTAATTTTTTTTTAACTGGATTTAGAAACTCCTGAAAAATATTCTGTTTCTCATGTAAAATTCTTCAAGGATTACTAATCTGTGATTGGTTGTTGTGTACGATGAGTGGTTTCTGAGATATCGAGTATTTATTTATTTAACTTGCTTTGTTGTCTGTCTGTCTGTTTCATATTTTTGGAGCCAAATTTGAATGGGTTCCCGTTATCACAATGTCTTGAAATTTTGCATACTTACGTAATCTGCGTGACAATGCAATCCTATATAGTTAAATACCCCCTAAAGGGGTTAAATGGGGTTTTAAAGTTTTAGGTTATGTTTACAAATGAGTTTTCGATGTGTACATACCGTAACTTATACCAACATTAACGGTATGTTGGTCATTGGAAAATATATTAATACCTAATAATTTTCATTACGTTTCGTTACAAACAAATGCCGTTATTTTTTTTAAATTCATTTATCTTGGACGATAGAGTATAGACACAGAACAGAGGTTAGGAAGTGCAGTTTTCTATCACATACCACTAAACAAATTTGCACAAATCAGCAAAATAATGGTGTTACAATAATACGGCGAAACTAAATCTCAAAGAAAAAAACGTTTAGAAAAAGTAAAGACTGCCTTTTAGTAAATAAATAAAAAAAAATAAAAAAATTATTTACAAAATGCACTAAAAAGTAAAAAATAACGTTTTTCTGTTAGAGGAGAATATTTTTACTTACAAATTTGGATTTTGAAATTTATAAAAGCTTTTTTTCTAAAAAAACATTTTTCAATTTTTTTTATTTTTGTTTCGTTTTCTAATGTAAAATTGTTCAAGGACTACAAATCTGTAATTAGTTTGTGTAAAGTGTTTCAGTTGCTCCGTTTTTTTTTTAATTTAGTGAAAAGTGCAGCCGCCCCTATTCCTCGCTTATTTTTCCAATCGGCTTATTTATTAAACGGCCCCTTTCCAATTTCCCAATCCGTTTAAAAGCTAATTCATCGTCGCGTCAATTCATCATGCATCGAAGGGCACTGCGATCTCGTTTCCGACATAATTTAATAATAAGCCTTTTGTTATTGTGTTTCATTTTTCATTTGTATGCGAGAGGAACAAAAGCCCAAGTCTCCGGCCGGCGACGGAGTTGTTTACGCGCATTTGCGCCGCCATTTAATAAAATTATTTTCTCTTGATTAATTCTTTAATTATGTCCGTGTGTGATGGTGATTATGGGCGAGGATCACGCGAGTGAATGACTTATAAATTAATAGCATTAATTTTCAAAGTGGCTCAAAAACTTGTTATAAAACAACGTAATTTAATTAAAGAATAATGATACAGCATTTATAACATTGCTGCATTCCTCAGAGACCAGAGGACTTTTCAGACGTGGTGGTGGTGGTGGTGGTTGACCATTGTTTGAACCATTTACAGACACGACGTGGTGCGAAAAAATTATATTATTGAGACGGGTTTGGACAAACGACTAAAACTCTCAAGAGCATAACAAACGCTCGGAGAAAAAGGAAATGCCGGGACTATTATATTACAACGAACTGTTGAGAAGTCTATTACAATATCAAAATGTTTATTTCCTGCGATATGACAGACTTGCAAAATATTTCAATTATTTGCCTTAGAATCATGAAAAAATTAATCATGCGTCCAGTTTGTATTACGGCTAATGTCTGTATCAAATCCCGATTACTTGAAGTCGCATTACAACAACATTTCTAAAAATAACGAGATTTTTGGGCTTTTTTAAGCCTTAACGTAGTAGTCCTTGACTTTTATTTTTTTTTATTTGATTTCTAAGAAACTACTCTTCGAATACAGCAACCAGAAACAGATTCGTAATCCTTAGAAAATTTTGCATTAAGCAAAAGGTTACTTTAAGACAGTTTTACCACTTTTTAAAAAATGTAAGAACAATGTTTTACATACAGGGTGACCCAGAGGTGTGTAACCAGACTATAACCTTTTTACTATTCGGAAATAAAATTAACTAGACGCCCTCTGGTGATGACTTTTGAACTATGTCGAAAACAGTAAAGAAATTTTCGTAATGCCACATTTAACTGACATTTAATGAATTGTTCAACAATTTTGCGTGTATAGTAATAATTCCTTACATTAGAGGGAATCATTTTAAAAGTACGTGGTGGTAAATACTAGCGTTGACTTTGGTTCTGTAGTTTTTCGTGGTATAAAGTGTTTATTGTTGGAACTTGAAAGTGGATAAAAAGTGAAAAATATTTAAATTTTGATTACAAAGTGTTATCAAACAGTTGTCTAATTAAAGATTATAAGTAATGGATCACAGCGAACACAAAGTTTGGCTCAAGAAACCAATAAATTAGTGAAGTGTTATGAATTTTAGGTTAGAATTTTCCACTGAAAAAATCATGAAATGCTGCGGTAAATCTACAAAACTACAATAAAGATTAACAACTGCTGATACATTTAAACGTAAATTATGCCAAAAGGTAGGCTTTTCAATGTCTTTGTAATAATTTTCCAATAAAGAAAGTGAACCAAACAGTCATTCGTTATTCGTGTTTTCCTCGTCATCTCTCATTTGTCAACATAAGTTTCTTGCATCAAAGATTCAATAATTATTCCGCATAGGCAATGCAATAATTGTGAAGCCTCAAAATTCGTACAACGCTCAAAATATCCGAATAAACATTTTCCCGCCATTTATGGTTACTGTTTTCGACCTAGCTCAGTGGCGCCCCCAACGGTAATTTTATTTCCGAATTTAAAATATTGTCATGCTGTTTTTATTATCCGATAAATCGACTTAAAGTCCACTAACTAAAAATATTTTTATTATACACAGGGTGTATACAGGGTGGTGAACCAAAGTTATATTTTTTGAAATAGAACACCCTATATATTTTTGGATAATTGGATTCTACGCAAAAAAATAATGTAACTTTATATAAACTATTATGGGTCTATCTCTTTTCGTTCCGAAATTATTTAACTTTTTGTTATAAAAAAGACCAATTTTTGAAAAATCACTGCAAAGTCGCCTAATAATATTTTCCAAAGAATTTGCAACAAGAAATCTCAGAATATTTTGTAGATTTAGCAAATAGTCGAATTTTACTTGAAACACGCAGATAATATACAGAGTGTATCAAAACGCAAAGAGTTAATTCACTCATTTTTTTCAAGTGGAACACTATGTATTTTTTTACACGTATCGATAGCATTTTTTATAAGCTTTCTAACGATATGCGGTTTGCATAGAAAATTCGAAATATTTCTTAAAGTGTTAAATTTTTTAAATTTATTTTACTAATAATTCTTGATGAGTAAAATTCATTTATGTATCAAGTAATAATTAGATTACTAATGTAATTAGTCACATTAGCAGATGCCAAAAAATAAATTACCATTTGATTTTTCAGCTTCTAGAAAAAAAATTTTCTTATAATAAAGTATTTTTTTTTAAATTTTAAAAAATATTAAAAACTTGCTATGTAAACTCTATACCGTTAAAAAGTTTATCAAAAATGCTATCGATACATGGTGTTCTATTTGAAAAAAATGAGTTATTCAACTTTTTGAGTTTTGGCACACTCAGTATTATTTGCGTACTTTACCTAAAAGTCGTCTATTTGCTAAAACTACAAAATATTCACATTTTTTCTGTTGCAAATTTGTCGAAAATTTTTCATAGGCGACTTTGGAGTGATCTTTCGAAATTTTTTTTTATAACTAAAAGTTGAATAATTTCGAAACGAAAAAAGATAAACCCATAACAGTTTATATAAAGTTACACTATTATTTACGTTGAATCTAATTATAGAAAAATATATAGAGTGTACCATTTAAAAAAATATAACTTTGGTTGACCCCCCTACATTCAACACCCTGTATATAATAAAAATATTTTTACTTTGTGGACTTTAAATCGATCTATCGGATAATAAAAACAGCAAGTCAATATTTCAAGTAGCAAAAAAGTTATAGAAACATTAAATGGATGAAACTCTGGAACACTCTGTATATTGCGAGAGAACGAGACAAACCGCCACGGCCTAATCCAGTCACCTTTTAACTTCACGCTTTGATCCAACCATGATTGAACCCTTTCACTTTTTTCTATTAAATCCTAACCCTTTGTGAGAATTGGGTCATTTGAGGGGAGTACGCTCACGTTTGCCTCCCCTCCCGCGGCCATTACCGCCGGCCGGTAAATTCCAATTAGTACGATCTATTAATTACGTGGATGTTCGTTTGTCGGATAATAGCCAACTACCGGGCAATAATATTACGCGGCAATTGTCTTAAAGTCGAAAAAAACTTAATGACTAATTTTAACGATGAGATTTAAGTACGGTCGTTAATGTAAAACTGGTCTTTATTACACTCATTTGGCGTATTTCTGCATAAATATTGCATCGGGGGTTGTAAATCATCCCGGCTTCGACGTAGGCCGTGGAACAAATGAAGCGACAAGACGAAAAATTCGGATTTAATTGCAAGGGAGGGGGACAACATTGTATTTTAATTATACGTCGTAAACGGAGCCGTAATTAGGCGCCACTGCGATTTACGAAACTTACTCTAACTCGAAATTAGACTTTTTTCTGACAAGGAGAGAAAGTAACTATTTTTACCTGTTCCCAAACGATGAATTTTTTAACCCAGTTTTGCGTTTTCAAAAATTATTATTAACTTTTTTTGAAAAATGGGCGAGAAATTATCGAATCTATAATTACCTAGTTTTAGTCTTGCAATTAAGCAAATTAATTTTTGTACTCATAGCTATTATATAGCTATTTAGAGCGTGTGGAAAACGGACTTTTCCGCACTGCAACAAAAGCTAGGGACATTTAATAGGTTGGTATCGCAACCGTTGAGATGAAAACGATAATTGTTTCTATGAAAAATGACAGTTCATGTCAATTTGATGATTGTTAGACCTGTTACCAACCCATTAGCAAAAAGAACTAGATCATCAAAAAAATATATATATTTTTTGAAAAATTTGTTACAAAAATATTGTACCTAATTTCGCACTTCATGCAGCACTCGCTGCGCTCGTGCAGCAAACAAAGTGCTCATGTGGGAAATTGCACTTTTCAAACTCGTTAGATGAATAACTATTTTATTATTTATTAAGCTTGTCTATTATTTTTTTACGAAAACTTAGTCTAATCCACGCAAAATTGCCAATAGACTATGATTTAGTAGGTTTTAAACCTTTGTTTTTTTTTAATTGTATTTAATTAAAACTTTAAAAATCAGGTTTTTTTAACGTAAAATTTTTCAAGAATTACAAATAACGATCATTTTTTCTAAAGACTGGTTTATAAAATCGCTTAAAAATATACCTAAGAATAGCTTTTTTTTCAAGTAAAATTGTTCAATAATACAAATCTGTAACTGGTACTTTGTGATTTTGTTTAAAAAATTGAGTAAAATATCGCCTACAAATTACATTTTTCTAACGCAAAAGAGTACAAAGATTACGAATCTGTAATTAATTTTTGACTACAATAAGTAGTTTTTGAGATATCGAGTAAAATTAAGCAATATTGAATTAAATTCATTGTATTTCATATAATAAAGCGTTCTGTATTAAATTTAACTAAAATATTTAGGTTAGGAATAAAATTGTTCTAATGTAAAATCACCCAAGATTAATTAGTTTTAATGTAGAATGAGTAGTTTTCGAAATATTATTCAAGGTTTAATTTGTTTTTTGTATCTAGATGTGTAAATAGTTCTTATGTAAAAAGAATAGGAATTTTATAAAAAGTTCTCTAGATTTTCTTTTAGAATTATTTGGTAAACGGTACTCAAAGTACTTTTTACTTTTCCTAAATTTTTAGACAGTTTCGTTTAGACTTTTTTTTGATTATTCTTTCTGTAAGTAATATTTTCTGAATTTTTCTCAATATTTTTTAAAACTTTTTTAGATTCCATCTTAAGTTTTTTTTGTACATTTGTAAATTTTTCTTCAAATAATGCTTTTTTATAATTATTATTTTTTAGACTCTATACTCAAAATGATTTTATAAACACTTCTATATTTCTTTCAGATGCTCTTTTTGATTTTACTCTACTTTTTCTCAAAAATTTTTGAACTTTTGTTTAGAATTTATCTAGATTATTTTTTAGCACATTGTTTTTGTACTCTTCTTTATATTTTTTTAAATTCTTTTCAAATAATTTTTTTAGCCGTTTCTAGAACTTAAATCCTTTTTTAATTTTTTTTATAAATTCTTCTTCAGGTGCTTATTTACAGTTATTTTTTCTACTCTACTAAAAATTATTTTATATTTTTTTCTATATTTTTCACATTTCTCTTATAGATCATTGCAATGCGTTTTCTCAATTTTTTTTTTTACGATTTTTCATGGATTCTTTCTAAAACTGTTTTTTTTTATATTGACAGATAGGTGGATAAATTTATATTCAATCTCTTTTATAAATTTTATAAATTATTTAATCAACACTCTTTTTACCTAAATTTTTTCTACATCCCCAAATTTTACCTTTACAATTCTTTTATGGTTTCATCATTTAATATTTTTTGAGATTATACTTTAGCATTATTGTTTCTGTATTCTTTTCATGCTTTCTTAGATTATTTATAAATATTCTTATTCAATTATTTTGCAGACTGCACTCAAAATTATTTTATAATAAAAATTCTTGGCTTTGTTTCAAAAATGTTCTATAATTTCCTTAAAAATCTCTCCACATTCTTTTTTAGTATTATTTTTCAATTTTTTATAAATTCCTTTTTTCAGGTAATTCTTTACAATTATTATTAAACTCTTTTTCTAATTCTCCAAATTCTGCTTCAGATTTTATTGTGTTTTTTTTCAAGACTAGTTTTGTTTAGAATTTTTTTTCTCTCGATTTTTTAAGATTTTTCTCTAAAGTCGTTTCTAGATCTAAAATCTAGAACCTTTTTTAGATTGTGTTCTAAATCCATATTTAGATTTTTTTTAGAATTTTTTGGTTATACTAAAAATTATTCCATTCTTAACTAGTAATTACTACCAACATTCTTCAAACCCTCTCCGTTTTTCAATTTTTTTTACCTATACAGCGTGTTAGGAAATGGTTTAGTAAAAACTTAAAGATCGATGAAAAATGGCAAGACAAATCAATTAAACAAAATTTATGTAAATCAAAAATGCAATCTTTCTGAAATTGAAGTCCCAAATGTTGAGAACCGCTGAACTAGAATTATAAAAATTAGCGTAAATTTTAATATTATTGCAAAAATAATAACAGAAGCAAATTAACTTTTTGGTTCACTACGTTATTTCCTATTTCAGTTTGTGTTTTGTTATTAAATTTTACAAAAAAAAATTTTTTGCCAGCACCGGGCTTCGAACCTCCCACACAAATAACATAATAGCCACACTTTTGTAAAATTTCAAAAACTCCCATGCGCCACCATACCCACTTTGTTTAGTCTAAAAATTAACTGCAATAAACTACCCTAAGCCACGCAGTGGCTCTCAACAGGTGGGTTAATAAAAATTTTGGAAAAAGTACGCACTTTTTGAAAAAATGAGTCCTAACACCCTGTATAATTTCTAAAAATACCAAGACATTTGCAATATTTTTTTTTTTAATTTTTTGGTCCTTTTACCGAATAATGCCAAATAGGTTTACAAGTTTTCAAACTTGCGAGCCATTCACCACTTTAAGGGTCAATAATCCACTTTCCCAACCCGCTGAACACTCAGTATAGCCATGCTTTATTGCGGTTGTTAAAATGGTTATTTTTGTTTTTGGTTTTTTCAGTGGTTAAATGGAATTGCCACACATCATAGCAAGCCGAGAGTGCCTCAGATTGGTTTTGCTCGTGGCGTTTCACGCATTTTAAGAGATGGAAGTTATTATTCTTAATTGATACTCGTAATGCGTGTTTTTTTTTTTTTTGTAAAAAAACCAAGTACAATAAATTACAGAATGCGAATAGAGAAGAAAGGTCAGGGGTCGCTCGCCCACAAATGAACCGAAGAAAAATTCAGCGCACTGTTTGAAGTGAAGCGTCACATGAAGACGTAAGTAGATACGTGTACGATTTTTCATGGCATGCCCTCAGGAATTACGATCGTCTCTCCTTTTCTCGCTTCGGCTGATATCAACACGGCAAAAACCGCTCCGGCTACTGGAATTCATCCTCCGGCCCGTCTGAGCCGTCTCCGCGCGTCCATGCGGCCGGGAGGCAGCACTTGGATGGTCCGCTGCTGCGGCCGTTCATGTTAACGATAATTATGGAGGAGCCCGGGGCGGTAGGAGGACACGTTTGGCCGATTGGATCTGTCTTCTCGAGACGAAAAATTATTGACTGTGTTTGCGGCAGAGAAAGTGAATTTACATGCGGTTATGTAACGCAATTAATCCAGTGCCCCTGAAATTCTACAAGCAATGATTCTTTTTGCATTGTTTTGCATACGTTTAGCGCGAGTTTTTGCGACAGTTTAATTGATTTCGAAGTGGATTTGTAACAATACGGACCGAATAGCTCGGACATCACGCCCTGAAAAATCGACACTTCCGGCTGACCCAAACAACAATCAATCATTTCAAATAAATGTAATAACAACAGTTAAAGAATTTCGCGCACGAGGCGACAATTATCGATATTTTTAATGCGAGAAGTAACTGGAAATTTGAAAAAACACCCTTTATTCATATCTAGCGCAACGTTGGGATTTTTTCGAATTGACGAAATGTTACCTGCTAACGTTTTCGATGAAGATTTAATTAATATACAGTGTGTTTTCAAATGATTCTCATCTAGTCGTCTGTGAATTTCTCATGTAACATGTAAATGCCGCTTCATAGAACTAATGATAGGCATTTAGACATCAAATATTACCATTCTCAATTTGTTAAGTCTCTTGTTTGAAAATAAATAATAAATGTGTAACAATTTATAGTTGCATTTTTGAAAGAAATTATTAGAATTTTTCAACTGACAGATTTGACATTTATTGACAGAGGATACCATTCGGAAGTAAAATTACCGTTGGGGGCGCCACTGAGCTAGGTCGAAAACAGTAACCATAAATGGCGGGAAAATGTTTATTCGGATATTTTGAACGTTGTACGAATTTTGGGGCTTCACAATTATTACATTGCCTATGCGGAATAATTATTGCATCTTTGATGCAAGAAACTTATGTTGACAAATGAGAGATGACGAGGAAAACACGAATAACGAATGACTGTTTGGTTCACTTTCTTTATTGGAAAATTATTACAAAGACATTGAAAAGCCTACCTTTTGGCATAATTTACGTTTAAATGTATCAGCAGTTGTTAATCTTTATTGTAGTTTTGTAGATTTACCACAGCATTTCATGATTTTTTCAGTGGAAAATTCTAACCTAAAATTCATAACACTTCACTAATTTATTGGTTTCTTGAGCCAAACTTTGTGTTCGCTGTGATCCATTACTTATAATCTTTAATTAGACAACTGTTTGATAACACTTTGTAATTAAAATTTAAATATTTTTTACTTTTTATCCACTTTCAAGTTCCAACAATAAACACTTTATACCGCGAAAAACTACAGAACCAAAGTCAACGCTAGTATTTACCACCACGTACTTTTAAAGTAATTCTTTCTATTGTAAGTAATTAACACTATACACGCAAAATTGTTGAACAATTCATTAAATGTCAGTTAAATGTGGCATTACGAAAATTTCTTTACTGTTTTTGACATAGTTCAAAGTCATCACCAGAGGACGTCTAGTTAATTTTATTTCCGAATTGAGCAGAGCCGCACAAATTTTTTACATGTAAACAAACCACTTGCAAAGTTGACTAGATGAGAATCATTTAAAAACAAATTGTATATTTTGGACTTTATCAAAAGTTTGAAAGAAATCTAACCTGAATCAGGAATAAACATATTATTCATATCTTTGGTAATTATGTTTTTTCCAAATAATTCACCAAACAGGTTAATGTTTGACCTACTAGATGTAACTAGATATTATGACGTCATTGATTCTTGAATAGAATGACGTCTTTTGTAATTTTTTAATGACAGTAATCAACATTTCTCCTAATACCTACCTTTTTACCTTTTTTTTGTTCTTTATGCTTTAATAATTTTTTGAAATTTTCAACTTTTAATGATTTCATAAAATTATTTTTGAAGGTTTCTTAGTTTTGAAACTTTTCCGTGAGATTTACCTAAATATTTTAGCAATTTACTCAAAATACTGTGTTGAAAGTGTTATGTACAAAGACATTTACACCCACAAACACAATTTTTTTTTTAATATTTACTAAGATTTTTAATAATTTATGTATACCTATTTTAAAAGATACGTGTTATATTAGCTTAGGATATAGTAAGTGTTTATATTTTTTTAACTTTATTCTGAATACACCTTTATACTCCAAAAATCCTGAAAATTCCTAATATGTTAATAATAGACCCTAGAAAATTTCCAAACCCTCACAGTTCGGTAGAATTTTTACACATCTAAGAGAATTTTTCACGGTTTGGTTAAATGCATCTCACAAGGTTGGATTTCATCTTTTTTTATTATTTTTTATTTGTTATTGATAACTGTTTGATATTTTTAGAATACGTAGTACCTACATACAATAATTATTATTCCTAGGTAATTATTAACCCAGTCGGCTTATTAGTTTTTTATAAATTTGTTAAATTCAAACTAAAAATGACCCAAAAGGGCCACCAAATAACGTAAAAGTTGGTTTAATTTTCATGTTTTTTAAAAGTTTAACTTTGTTTTTAGCACAAAAACTTACTTCTTCTTAGAATATAACAATATTTCATATTTTTCTTTGGCTTTTTAGCTAACTGTACAACTGGAGACGTAACAGTGTAAACAATTTTTAAGAGAAGTTTTGTCTTAAGCAAAGTGCTTATTTGTTATTTTATTTGCTTTTTTTAATTATTTCAGTCAATCAGAAAGACATTTATTTAGCAAAAATAGTTAAAAATAAATCTAATAATAATCTGATTTGGTCATTAACTAATGTTTACATTTTTTGGACGTTTTGACACATTTTACAGATAAAATTTAGTAAATTACGTTAAAAATTACAATATTTTCCATTTTCCGATTGTTTTAGTTAACAAGAAACCCATATGTTTAGCCAGTTTAGCGAAATTGAGTGAAAAATAAATTTAAAATCAGCAAATAATCTTAATTTTTCATGTGTAGACAAGTTTTTAAAATAAAAATTGCGACATTTTGGGCTGAAAGGTCACTAAAGTAGGACGAAAGTTATATTCCTTTGTTTTTTTAGTTTGTATTTTATCACATTTCTCCAACGAACTTTAGCCAAAAATAAACCAAAAAAACATCATAATAGTTTCGAAGAAGAGTCAATTAAATAGATACCTACATTTTCGAGTGCTGTTATTTAAGCAGGTTTTTTGAATTAAAATAAAGTTTTTGTTCCATAACAAATCTATAAAAAAATATAATTTTGATCACAGATGACTTTATGCTGTTTTTGGTTTATTTCAACATTTTTTTCAATCAATTATGCAACGATTTAGCACAATGTGGTCAAAAATAAGTGCAAAATTTGTTGCCTTTTCAAACACATCGACATCACATCAAGATACTTTGAGTCTTTAATCATGTATGAACTAAAGCAAAAATTTTTTTTTTGAAATCTTATTAGTAAAACAAACAAAAAATTACAAAATTAACATGTAGCTAAGCTAGAAACGCAATTATTTTGAGAAATCTGGTCAAGTATAGGTACATAGCTAAGTAACTATTTACCTAATTAAAAATAATAAAATAACTTGATATACAGTGTAACTTTTAGACACAATTTCACTCAGTTTTTGCAAAATTGTGTAAAATTAGAAAAAAAAATTCACGAAATTAGTCAAAAATATCTTATTTTGAAACTTAGAACTCACTTTTTTACTGCGAGATTTTGCTAAGCCAGATTAAAAATTAGGAAACATATACGGTCAAAAATTACATTATTTTCCATTTTTCACGCTTTAAAGCACGTTTCTAACGTATAAACGTGAATTTTGCGAAATGCGAATTTTTTTACCCAAAATGACTACTTTTTCGTGTTTCTTTTTTTCATATTAACGCGAACATAAAATTTCATGAAGATTTAGTTAAACTGAATTAAAAATCGTCTTACTTTTACCTACCCTTTTCGAGCATATCTCTCAGTCAAGTACTCAATTATTTTGGCAAAAATTATTTTGTCATTTTTGCTGTTTTGTTCTCTAAAACCACCTTGAATTTAAAAAAGCACTTTATTTCTCAATCATCTCAAAACGGAACAAGAAACACCAAATTAGCACGTTGTTCGTCCGGAACCGCAATTAATTGGTGGAATTTCGGTAAAAATAGACGGAGAAGTGCTATATTTTCGCCAGTTTAAATGCTCTTTTATTTATTATTAGGTACTTACAACAAGTTTTTCAAAAATAAATTGTTTCTGTTTATTTGTGTTTTTTTTATCAGTTTTTATTTATTTTCAAAAAGACTATGCTTTTTTGATTTTTAAAAATTTGGTAATATGTAGGTACAGTCACCCAAAATGAAAATGACGCGTCCATTGGCGACATTTCAATTCTTTAATAAGAGGCTAAAAAAACATTTGTTAATTTGTAAGCAAATTAATTCACTAAATTAGATTGAATAAGTTCATGTTAAGTATATTTAAGCCTATTCTACCCAATAGCCAAAAAACTATAGATAAAGCTTTTATTAAGTAGAATTTCCGAATGATTTGATTTATCGTTAGTTCATTACAGTTAGTAAAAGAATTATCTCGAAAAATTTGGAAAAACAAAGCAAAATCTTAGCAACCAGTTTATTTCAATCAGCTTTTAACCAGAGATTCATCTATTGTAGGTACAAGGACAGTCTACAAGAATATAAATTTGCTTTTATGAGCATTTAAGAACGTTTAAGAGCTAAAATCTTACTTTTCTTTCCGAAATATTTAGAAATTTAAATCCAAAATTATGTTATTTTTGGTCTGTTTTGAACCTTTATGATACAATTACTTTGCAAAGTTTTGTTAAAAACATACCGATAGACCACACAATTTTCCTAAAATGGGTGTTATTTAATGATTCTTCGAGTGTTGTTAAGATTCCTAGAGGCTATGTTTAAAAAAAATTGCATTTTTGTAATTAGTTGTAAATTGTCAAAAATCATCAACAAATTCAAAGAGTGATAAACGAAGTATCGAACTTTTTTCAAAACTACGCGTTTGTATATGGACGCGTCATTTTCATTTTGAGTGACTGTACTACCTACTTGCTTTAAATTTAATTACGTACTTGGATGCATTACTCTAAATACTTACATCCATAAACAAAAAAATTGTTGTTAAATTACTTATAACTATGTAAAAGTGAAAACATTTTACAAATTAGTCTAGATATACAAGAAAATCACCTTCAATTTTTTTTTAGAATCTTAGGTAAATTAGGCGGCCTTTTGATAAGATTTCACTTCCTCTGTATTATTTTAGTAGTGTTGTAAAAAAATAATATTTTTAAGGGTTGTTCCTCGGCTGTTATCTCGCCCTGGATGCAAATTCCCCACAAGCAACCCTTTAAACCATGTTAAGACTGGCTATAACGCACGTCGCTTCTCTCTCGCGCCGTTCCCGTCCTTTGCTCGGCATTTCCGCCAATCGTATCATAGCCGAGTTGTGCGCCCGCCTCCAATTGGCCGTCCGTTCGGCTCGTGTACATCAAGGTAGCTTGGAAAAAGCGTAGACTCCGCCCTTCGCCAATGTTATGTTTAATGTATTTACCGTTGCAAAAAACGGGGCTTTTGTCTGGCGTTGAGCTCCGGTCGTATATCAGCAGTCTTGCTATAAGCTATCAAAATGCATACACACACACACACATTGCATAGAAGACGGCGATCGTAGGACGAGGCATTTTGCTTGCTCTTGCCATCGAGAAAAAATCACGATGGGCCATGATGGGCGATGATGGATGGACGGCGAGGAAGCTCACAGGAATTGCTATTTAGCGGCTCGATGTGAATACGAAAACGAGGAGGCGACGACGGGACGCCATTTTGGCTGATGGGTGATGGGCGCGAGACCATCGTACCACCACCAAATCAACAACACCCAAATATTTTAAAGAAAATAAAAAATAAATTTGTTGAAATTCAAAAATGAAATAAAAAACAGGAGTTCCTCAAGACACTGCAACTGGCCCTTTGCTTTTTATAACTACTACAGCTAAGTTTTTTTTAATTAAAGCGTGTTCTTTTTCAGTTAAAAGTGTTATTCTAACAATTATTATTAACTATAATTCATTTTGACGTCAAAGATCCAGGTGGCCAGGAGCTAGATAAAGTCAACGTTTCAGACTGACGAAATTTTATTGGGTCATTAATTTAGCGTCATTAATTTAATCTGAAATTAAATGCGTGATTAACTGATCACGTGACCAAATTAAAGCAATTTGATTAGTCCATCCGCGTTGTTAACTTTTAACAACGAATTAAATTTTAACGGGCACTTAATAGATGTCTTAGAAAATCTGACAAAACTTCAGATATTTTAAACGAAACACACTAACTTTTAAGAAATTGCAATGTTAAACAATCATTTTTTTTCATGAAAGTTTTATGGTGATACAAAAATGTTATAGGAAGTTGAAAATTTAAGATTGAAAGTTTGAAAGTTATAGTGCATTTTTTGAAGTTTTGAAAGTTTGAGTTTAAAAGTTAGTAGCTGTAATAATTACTTATTTATAAATTTGTGTGTAGAAAGAGTTGTATTTTTAATGTAAAAGTTTGTTTAAAATACCTAGTATAATACTTTAGGTAGTTCAGACCAATGAGTTGAAAGATTGAAAGTTAACCGTTATAAGCGATTTTTTAAAATTTTGATCTAGTTATCCATGACAGTTTCCTCAGCAGCGAAATGTATTGTGTAAATAACTTCAGCATTGTTTTATCTGTCAACCTAAGAACTTGTTGGATTTTTTTTCCGCAGTTAGCATCAGGTTAACGTAACTGTCATGGATAACTAGATCAAAATTTTAGAAGATCGCACGGTATTAGCTTCTTCGTACAGTTAACAAAAAAATTAGAGCATTTTCCAATATTTTTAAAGTTAAAAGGTTGCATTGTTGAAAGTTAACACACTTTCGAAATAAAAACCAAATAGGTACTGACAGTTACCTACTTGTGACGGTGTTATAATTTTTAAATTTTGAACAACTCAAAAGTCAAAATTGATTTTAAAATCTTCTTATTATAATTGTTTCAGTCGGTTTAAATTTTAAAATTTAAAATTGTTATATGTTACTCATTAAATTTACTTTAGGTTAGGTAATGACATAATTTCGTGTTTTGAGTTATAGGGTGAAACAAAAAAAGTTGTTTGTAAAAATTGCATCCAAAAATATATATTACAACAGTTTGAAACACAAAAATCTCAGGTATAGATAGCTATGCTTGAAAGTTACTATTACTATGTGAATGTTAAATTAAATGAATAAAAAGTTGTTTGAACTTAAACATTAAGGGCCGGTTTACTGAACATTTTAATTGGAATAAAAATTTAATTCGAAATTAACTTAACATTTTTCAATGCATTTTAAATGGCAAAAATGCAGTTCAAAAGTAAAATATTTCTCACTATGTTTTTACTTACGTAGTTTCAACAGATTTTGTAATGTTGATATAATTTGTTTTTCCTGTAAATCTCTACAAATTCAAAGAAAAACTGAAGCTATATTCAAGTCGGGAAATTTCAATTGTTCATTCAAAATGTTTCAAATTTTCTCAAATCGTAAAAGTCGAGAATTTCAATTCTGGAAATAGAAGTTTTTCAGCATCAGCCAAATATTTACCTAAGCTCTAAAAAATTGGATAGCAGTTTATTTTGCAAATTTGTAAATATCGTAATTTTCATGTACTAATTATTTATAATTTTTTTTGTTATTATACAATGAAGCGCAGTAGCTGGTAATAACAATGTGTCTAATTTGTTTTTAAAGAATAGATTTTGGATAACTTTTAACCAAGGCGCCAAGCTACAATTTAATAATTTGGTCTGTTTTTTTATTCAAAAATGATTTTGTTCTACATACAGGTTATCCCAACTATCCGAAAATGCTCCATATTCTATTATAGCTTCTTCTAGATTATAGCTGCGTTTCTGCTACATGTTTCTAAAATATTGCAGTGTATATGCAGGGTGTTCCAATACTAAAAAACCACTAAAGTTATGTTTTCCAAATAGAACACCCCAAAATTTTATTGCGTTTTTGGATGATTTTAATCTAAACTTCTATTGGTCGATTCTGCTTAGTTTTTGAAATAATTAAATTTTTTGACGAAAAACACACTTTATTTAAAAATTTATTACACAAAAACTATGAATAAAAAAAAGTAGAATTTTCACCACTTCAAAGAGAAAAAATCAAACTTAAATTTGTTCCAATTGTTTAGCGCAAGGAATTAAAAACATAGAAAAATTAAGTTTGTTTAAAAGTTGATTAACTTGAAAAAGTTAAATGGAAAACACTATTTTTTTGGCTTCTCAAAGATTATTAAATTGTCTAGCTAAAAAGAAAAAGTTTCAACTGCATGAACTTAATAACTATTCATGAGCATTGTTGTTACCATAGTAAACCATACCATAACCATAGCAACTCCACCACGGACACTTTGTTAGAGTTTATACGGGAATTAAAAATTCGCCAAAACTATTAAAACTTTAGTTATTCACTGTAATAAGTGACAAATAATGGCCTTAGGCAAACATTAAAGTTATTATTAGCAGAAAATTTCACTTTTCGACTAATGCAACAAATTGTTAATAATTTTTTTAATGTGTAATGTTAAATATCGTTTGAATAATCAGCAAATACACTTAACTATTAATGCTTTCAGCGAGACAATTCAAAAGTCTTTTAGATGCACAAATAAAAAAATTTGAAGTTAATCAACTTGCAAAAAACTTTCCATTTTTTATCTTCTTGATCGCAGTAAGTTAATAAAAATGATTTATTCTTAAGTTTGAACTTCCTTCTTTACAGTGGTGAAAGTTTTACTTTTCTGAGCTTCTCAGATTTTCTGTAATATTTTTTTTTAAAAAAGTGTGTTTTTGTCAAAATAATCAAGGTATCTCAAAAACTACGCAAAATCGACCGATACAAGTTTAGATTAAAGTCATCAGCGTTTAAAACTACGTCCAAAAATACAATAAAATTTAGGCTTTTCCATATGAATATGGAACAGCCTGTATATGGTATACCGCAATATTTTAGAAACATGCAGCAAAAACACAGCTGTAACCTAAAAGAAAGAAAAAGTCAATATTTTTAATAATAAACAAGTATGGAGCCTGTATAAATTATATTATATTTATTTATATAGTGGCGGTCAGCTCGGTTTGCGTGTGCGTCATCAATTTAATTTTTCATTACCAACACAAAACTGTAAAAAAATTATCAAAAACAATGCAAATTTAAACAACTAAGGGGTATCTAAGGGTGGTATCCTTGAACATTAATTTACATATTCACTTCGACAACACCATCAAGTGTCACGAATTTGTCAAACTGACATTGACAGTAAATTATAGACGTCATCGCATGGTTGTCGAAAGTGTTATCGGTGTTAATCGCAAGTATTTTCTGTTCGTTTATTGTGTTTTGTGATTTGCGTTTCGTTAGGTTTTTGATTCTGCGTTTATTAGTTCTTGTTTTGTAAATCTGTATTTTTTGTAACAACTCATAATTTAAACACTTCGTAACCTCAAAAAATATTTGATAGTTTGTCACCGCTATGCCCCTGCTATGTAAACGTAGTGACAGAAATGTCAGATGACGCACACGCAAACGGAGCTGAGCGCTACCATATGAAGCTTATCGTTTATTATTTATTTATCAGTTAATTAATTCAAGATGTACTGGAGGTAACTAAGTATTTATAATAAATAATCCAAAAATCTAGCAAATTCGAAAATAATTAATAATGATAATTCTAAGTTTTATTACACTTTCTACGCATCTGTTTGTAGATTCATAAATTTCTAGAGCCCAAAATGTTTAACAGATTTTTTTACGTAGTTCTGCGATGAAACATTTCGAAACTTATTCACTGTATTACTTATTATTTTGCTCAAAAAAGGCAAACGTTATTGTGTTAAGTCGTGTATCTTCAACCTCGTGTTGAAACAATATTGTTCTAAGTATGGCAAACGCAGCATCTATTTATAGCGCCCACCCGAGTCGTCTAAAACCGTCCAAGAACCCATCAGTAATCAGCATCAAATTTTTTGCCCCTGGCGTTTGGCACACTACCAACTTTCCCCATCACTGGCAAGAAAGAAAAAAAGCAGCGCACTAAAAATTACAATAAATTCTCTCTGATCCATTCAATTAGCTAATAAGCCGTCATTCGATTCGTGCCATACGTCCATTGAACAGCCCTCTCTCAGTTTTTGTTCGTTATTCCATTGATTCCGACCTAGGCCAACCCTCGATAAAAAGGTACCGACGTTGTCGCAGCCATTGCCGTTTTCACTGGCACACGCACAAGAACTAAAATATGTCGTCCCTTTTTATAAGTGGCGCTTTTCCAAGGCGCGTTTTTCCATCCGCCACCGGTTAAACAGCGACGACATAAGAAACCAAAATAGAGCGTTTTTGTACCGGGAGCACTTCCTTCTTCATAGCTATTTACGACGGTTTCTTATCCGACGTTGAGGAAGGTCCGGGACGACTACTTGTGAACTGGAAGGCGACGGACGCCGTCCCCAACTCGCATTCTATTTTTGATCAAAATTATACGAACTAAATAACTAGACATCTTGACTTTGTAAACTATACCTAGAACTTCCAGAAAAATTTTAAACTTTACCTGATGTAGTTAGGTAATTACTAATTAGCAATTTGAACTTTTTGAAAATTTAGAGGTATTGAAAGGGTAGGTATTTTTTGCTGTATTCTAAAAAAAATTTTTTTTGCATTTTGCATACCTGACGCAGAGCCGAGCCAACTCGATGTACAGGTGCAGCATTTTTTATGAATAGAGGATCTCCGAAACTATAAGGTTTAGAAAAAAAACGAGTGACACATTCTCGGGTCCGTTTTTTGAGAAAATAATTTTGGTCAAAACCGCATCTTGCAATCGTTTTCTGTTTTCGACTTATAAACAAAAGATGACATTTTAACTAAATCTAAAACAATTCATATCTTTCTTATTATAAAAGATGCACATTTGAAACATAGACATTATAAAAGCACTTTTTTACGAAGAATTTAGTAATGTTATCACCGATTTTTTCAAACCATTCGTTTAGCTGTAATAACATAAAGTTGTATTTTTTTTATATAGAAATCATAGTTGGCTATGACATTTTTGAAAAGTTTATTTTTCTCTGATTTCATATGTCTATTTGTGTAATACATTATTTTTAAACTATTTAAAAAAACAAAACATTTCGCCTTTTTATAGTAGGCCATGAAAAAATTTTGAATTTTTAATTCAAACTATGACAAATGTACTACTCAACATGTACTTATAATTTAATGATTTTTTAAACACTAATTAATTCAAAAACAGCATAACATATGATTTCTTATTATTTCTTATTATATAATTCTTATTATATAATTTCTTATTATTTCTTATTTTTTGTAACAATATTTATTTTTGTCCTGTAACTGATAACCTCGTTGGACAATAAAGATTATTATTATTATTATTATTATTATTATTATTATTGTTATTATAACAAATAATTAATAGATCAAATTCTTGCTATTAATAAAAAATATTTGTTTTTAGATTTGAAATGGCAAGCTTACATTGTCATTCTATGTTCTAATTAAACATAGAATGTTGGAAAAAAAGAAAAAAATTATTAATTGTATGATTGCTTGTAAATAAGATTTTATTTTATAAAAAAATGTCAATCTAAACACCAAAATCAAATTCCATAAATACTTAACATTATCAACGTCACCTCCATTGCACTTTACTAAATCATAAAAAAGTATCATCTAATAGTTAGTTAGGGAATTAAACATTTTTTATGTAATTAAAATCGTATATTTGTTCAATTGAAAATAAAATTAACAGCTTATTTTGATAATTTCACATTTTTTTGTTTAATAACCGTTAACAAAATTTCTAGATTATTCACACCTTTTATGTGAAATAATTTTTCCGTGGCCAACTACTTTAAAATATTTTAAATATATTTTTTATCAAAAGTATATAAAAATATCAAACTGTATGTATATTGTTTTCAGTTCAGAAAAAAATAAGCTTTTTGAAAATGTCATAGCCAACTATAATTTCTATTTAAAAAAATACAAATTTATGTTATTACACTTAAACAAAAGGTTAAAAAAAATCGCTGATAGCATTACTAAATTCTCCGTAAAAAAGTGTCTTTATAAAGTCTTTGTTTTATGTGTGTATCTTTTATAATAAGGAAGATATGAATTTTCGAAAATTTTGCTAAAATGTCAACTTTTGCTTATAAGCCGAATTGCTTATAATCACAATTAAAAATAAATGGAAAAAATGAAAATAATTGTAAAGAAATGGTCTAGCTGTTTGAAGCGTTTTTTTACTCTTGTAAACATCTTTGACTATTAAAAGTTTTTTTTCTGAGAAACATTCAACAATAATTGTTTCTTGTGACACAATTTGTTTCACGAATTTATTGGTGTTATTGAGATTAAGCGCCTGAATGCAGTCAAAGGGATTAATTAATACAGCCAACTTTCTTTTCTTTGGGAGCACAAAATTTATAAAGTATAAAAATAACAAGAATAATCTCCATTATGTAAACTAAAAAAAACAGAGATTTTCATAAAATGAAGATAGTTCAGTCATTCGAATTTAGTTTTTGTTAAACTGTTTATTACGCAATTAATACAACAAAGGAATAATAATATACTATGAACAATGAACTGGTAACAGGAAAATATTTAGTCAGTTCAATCTTTTCTTTTAAAAAATTTAGAGCAAAATCTCCGATTTTTCTCAGAATTAATTTTTTTTCGAGCGCTTTTAAACGGCTTCAGCTGTATTTACGTTTTTAGTTCTCTCATAGTTAAATTTATTTCAACGTCTTCGTCTGTTCCCTCTTCTAAGCTCCTTATAATTATTGTCAGAACTTTTCGTTTTGTAAATTTATTTACGACGAAAAATGGAGTAAAGTAAATACTAATTATCACTAATCGCTAAATTTGTTCTCAACACATTGAAGGAACAAATGTAAGCAAATACAAAAGTTTTAAAACGCAAAAAAATCAGAAAAATTAAGAGCACAGAAAAAAAACCCGCGTGTAATTTTTTCGTGGTTCATTTAAATTTAGTTACAAATTTGTATCTCCAATAGTTTGTTGGTATGCCATTTGAATTCTTAATTTAAAGTAGGTTGTAGTAAAATGTCCAACCATAAACATAACAACTTGTTTAGAGCTTTTACAAAATTAAGTAAAATCGTTTTTCAAACACAAAGTGGATTTTAAAACATTTGAATTAATTAATTTATAAATAAAAAACTATAAGTTTCAAATAACTAAATATGGATATTTTACATACGAGAACTAAAATGAGATTTATTATTATCTTTTATTTATTTATATTAGCTCTTTCAATTTTTTAATTATAGACAAGAGATAAATATAAAACAGAATTATTTTTACATGAAAAAAAAAACCACTAAATCCAAAACCATTATACATTCACATAGATACAGTGCGTTTTATTGTAAGAACATTAATTAATTAATATAAGGGTTATTAAGATATTTACAAATTAACACATTAAATTGCAAGGTACTTATTTTTCCAAGATTATTTAATTGCCTTACGTTGAAGAATTCCCAACTTTATAATAGATATTTTCGAACAAGAGTTTCTTTAGGGATTTTGTTAGAGTTTTCAGGAAAGTTCAAACATTTTGAATGGACAACAAAAACTTCTCCACGTTTTATTTTATATCAATTCTGAAAAATTCTTGAAGTAATCTTCTGTTATTAACAAATAAAAAACAGAAATTTTAAAGAATTAAACTCACAATGAGGTTTGGCAATTAAGTTAAATTAAAACCTCACATTTATAGGAAGCTAGCGTTTGAACACGTATTTACGATTGTTTTTTGTTTGTTTCTTGCAGCTAGAGGTATTTTACAGCTACAAGAAATAAATGTGTAGAAGAAAAAGATTCCTCTGATTTCATCAGAATTTTCAAGCATTACTACTTTGATCCAACAATAAACTGAAATTTAAAATAAACTCGACACTTCAGCATGTTTGTGAAAATATTACAATTCATACAGCCTTCAGAAAAGTATCTACATTTAAATTCTGAATTTGTTAGTTGTTGAGAATTTGTGTAAGTAACTATTATTACCCTTTTAAATGTCTTTTTAACAATTTTAAAAAAATGTTTAATATTCGATAATAATTATTTAAAAAAAATGCCTAACTGTTTATAGAGAGTTTACAAAACTTTACGATTTTAAAAAAAAGTTCATTGTTTCTACAGGGATTACAAAGAGACAAGGAACTGATTAAATTCTGATTCTGATTTTAAATTCTGAATTTGTTGGTTGAGGAGAATTTGTGTAACTATGAACCTTTTAAATGCGTTTTTAATAATTTTAAAAAAAATTTTAATATTCGATAATAATTAATTAAAAAAAGTGCCTAACTGTTTATAGAGAGTTTACAAAACTGATTTGTTTCCTAACTCATTAATTATCTAAATGAATTGGCTTTGTACTATATATTTACGATAAATGCTAGCCGAGGCGTAGCCGAGTTATTATTTGAACAAATTTTTAATTAAATGTTAATAGGCACATAAATTTCAACTTGTAACTTACTCCAACAGAAGGCGATAACTTATGGCAGTTTTTCTCAATTTTCTTGTAAAAATGTTTGATTTTATAGAGATTTAAACGGGCATTACAATGTCGCAAAACTTTACGATTTTAAAAAAAGTTTATTGTTTCTACAGGGATTACAAAGAGACAAGGAATTGATTAAATTCTGATTCTGATTTTAAATTCTGAATTTGTTGGTTGAGAAGAATTTGTGTAACTATGAACCTTTTAAATGCGTTTTTAATAATTTTTAAAAAAATTTTGATATTCGATAATATTAATTAAGAAAAGTGCCTAACTGGTTATAGTGAGTTTACAAAACTGATTTGTTTCCTAACTCATTAATTATCTAAATGAATTGGCTTTGTACTATATATTTACGATAAATGCTAGCCGAGGCGCAGCCGAGTTATTATTTGAACAAATTTTTAATTAAAAGTTAATAAGCACATAAGTTTTAACTTGTAACTTACACCAACAGAAGGCGATAACTTATGGCAGTTTTTCTCAATTTTCTTCTAAAAATGTTCAAATTTTTAGAGTTTTAAACAAGCATTACAATGTCTCACAACTTTACGATTTAAAAAAAAAATGCTAGCCGAGGCGTAGCCGAGTTATTATTTCAACATATTTTTAATTAAATGTTAATACGCACATAAATTTTAACTTGTAACTTACTCCAACAGAAGACAATAACTTATGGCAGTTTTTCTCAATTTTCTTCTAAAAATGTTCGAAATTATAGAGATTTAAACGGGCATTACAATGTCTCAAAACTTGACGATTTTAAAAATAGTTTATTGTTTCTACAGAGATTACAAAGAGACAAGAAACTGATTAAATTCTGATTCTGATTTTAAATTCTGAATTTGTTGGTTGAAGAGAATTTGTGTAATATTAACCTTTTAAATAACATTTTAATAATTTTAAAAAAATGCTTGATATTCGATAATAATTAGTTAAAAAAAGTGCCTAACTGTTTATAGAGAGTTTGCAAAACTGATTTGTTTCCTAACTCATTAATTACCTAAATGAATTAGCTTTGCACTATATATTTACAATAAATGCTGGCCGAGGCGTAGCCGAGTTATTATTTCAACAAATTTTTATTGAAATGTTAATAAGCACATAATTTTTAACTTGTAATTTACTCCAACAGAAGACAATAACTTATGGCAGTTTTTCTCAATTTTCTTCTAAAAATGTTTGAAATTATAGAGATTTAAACAGGCATTGCAATGTCTCAAAACTTTACGATTTTAAAAAAAGTTCATTGTTTCTACAGAGATTACAAAGAGACAAGGAACTGATTAAATTCTGATTCTGATTTTAAATTCTGAATTTGTTGGTTAAAGAAAATTTGTGTAACTATTAACGTTTTAAATGTCTTTTTAATAATTTAAAAAAAAATTTGATATCCGATAATAATTAATTAAATAAAGTGCCTAACTGTTTATAGAGAGTTTACAAAACTGATTTGTTTCCTAACTCATTAATTATCTAAATGATTTGGCTTTGTACTATGTATTTATGATAAATGCTAGCCGAGGCGTAGCCGAGTTATTATTTCAACAAATTTTTAATTAAATGTTAATACGCACATAAATTTAACTTGTAACTTACTCCAACAGAAGACAATAACTTATGGCAGTTTTCCTCAATTTTCTTCTAAAAATGTTCGAATTTATAGAGATTTAAACGGGCATTACAATGTCTCGAAACTTTACGATTTTAAAAAAAGTTCATTGTTTCTACAGAGATTACAAAGAGACAAAAAACTGATTAAATTCTGATTTTGATTTTAAATTCTGAATTTGTTGGTTGAAGAGAATTTGTGTAATATTAACCTTTTAAATAACATTTTAATAATTTTAAAAAAATGCTTGATATTCGATAATAATTAGTTAAAAAAAGTGCCTAACTGTTTATAGAGAGTTTGCAAAACTGATTTGTTTCCTAACTAATTAATTACCTAAATGAAAAGGCTTTGTACAATGTATTTACGATAAATGCTAGCCGAGGCGCAGCCGAATTATTATTTTAACAAATTTTTAATTAAATGTTAATACGCACATAAATTTCAACTTGTAACTTACTCCAACAGAAGACAACAACTTATGGCAGTTTTTCTCAATTTTCTTCTAAAACTGTTCGAATTTATAGAGATTTAAACAGGCATTACAATGTCTCAAAACTTTACGATTTTAAAAAAAGTTTATTGTTTCTACAAAGATTACAAAGAGACAAAGAACTGATTAAATTCTGATTCTGATTTTAAATTCTGAATTTGTTGGTTGAAGAAAATTTGTGTAACTATCAACTTTTTAAATGTGATTTTAGTAATTTTTAAAAAATGTTTAATATTTGATAATAATTAATTAAAAAAAAGTGTCTAACTGTTTATAGAGAGTTTACAATACTGATTTGTTTCCTAACTCATTAATTACCTGAATAAACTGGCTTTGTACTATGTATTTACGATAAATGCTAGCCGAGGCGTAGCCGAGTTATTATTTGAACAAATTTTTAATTAAATGTTAATAAGCACACAAATTTTAACTTGTAACATACTCCAACAAAAGACAATAACTTATGGCAGTTTTTCTCAATTTTCTTCTAAAAATGTTCGAATTTATAGAGATTTAAACAGGCATTGCAATGTCTCAAAACTTTACGATTTTAAAAAAAGTTCATTGTTTCTACAGAGATTACAAAGAGACAAGGAACTGATTAAATTCTGATTCTGATTTTAAATTCTGAATTTGTTGGTTGAAGAAAATTTGTGTAACTATTAACGTTTTAAATGTCTTTTTAATAAATAAAAAAAAATTAATATCCGATAATAATTAATTAAATAAAGTGCGTAACTGTTTATAGAGAGTTTACAAAACTGATTTGTTTCCTAACTCATTAATTATCTAAATGAATTGGCTTTGTACTATATATTTACGATAAATGCTAGCCGAGGCGTAGCCGAGTTATTATTTGAACAAATTTTTAATTAAATGTTAATAGGCACATAAATTTTAACTTGTAACTTACACCAACAGAAGGCGATAACTTATGGCAGTTTTTCTCAATTTTCTTCTAAAAATGTTCGAATTTATAGAGATTTAAACGGGCATTACAATGTCTCAAAACTTTACGATTTTAAAAAAGGTTCATTGTTTCTAGAGACAAGGAACTGATTAAAAATAGCAGTGCAGTGCCGTAAATAATCGCCTTTCATTAATAATATTATAATAATGTATTTACATAACACGAGTTGTTACAAAGTCTCGTTGCTTTTTAAAAGATCGAACTCATGTAAGAATGTCCGTATTACCCGTTTACATGCATGCATAAACTGCCACTTGACTAATTACCTATAAATCATCGACGTAACATTCTTCAGCCTTGTTTACATATCCTATCCGTTCCGAGAACTAGCTTCAGTTTCACAAAAATTGGAAAAAAATGCCCACAATAGAAGCACAAAGCGGCGGCTTCTTTGATCACATCGTTGATTTTTTTCCGCCGACACTCTCCGCTTATTAATTATTTATTGTTTCGTTTAACATGTGTTTATGGTTTATGGAATAATTAACAGGTGATCGATGGCGCAAGCATATTTTATCACATTTTTCAAATTGTTGCTAAACATGAATGAAACGCAACGGTATTTGCTCGTGTCATTAGCATTTTTACGGCGATTTTAGCGAACCGTTTAGACATTATTCTTCGATAATTACCCGTATGTAAATGACATTTTGTGCTCAGGGTGGGGTATAATTAAGCCATTTTTTAATTGGGTTTTACCGCGTAAGTGCAAAGTGGGCCCGCTTCTCTCTGCCCACTTTATCCGGTTTGTTTACAGTGCAAATTTTACCCATCAGTAGGAGAAATTTAATTACTTGCCTAATTAACGCAATTTTGAGAATTTCATTAATTCAAACAATTTATAATATTTGCAACGTCGCTCGGTTTCTATTTTGTTAATAAACTTTTTATTTTTATTGTTAATAACGTTACTAATCATTAAAATTGATTATAAATACATTTTCTAGGTGATACAGTTGACTAGGTTTCCTGTATATTTTTGTTACACTGGTATCACTTATTATAAAGTGTAAAAACTGCTTAGTTAATTGTTAATTAAAGTATAATTTTTTGTTTTTATCTCCATTAATATATCCTCTTAGCACAAGTTGAGCCAAAGTAAGCACTGAAACAGGAACAAATGGCATTTTCTGTCCCAATTGAAATTAATTGAAAAAAAAAAGAAACTCAGAAATTTTGAATTTGATTTTCAATGTGTTTGAGAGGTTGCATTTTGGCGGTTACATCAGTGAGAGTTACATCAGCAAAAAAGTTATATTTTAAGAGTTTGTATCAAAAATTTAGATTTTGAAAGTTTCGGATTGTTAGTTAATAGTAAATAGTTAATAGTAAATAAATAATAGTTAATAGTGTTAATATGAAACAAAAAATGTGAGTTAATTGTGAGTTATTAAAGTTATAGCCTTAGGTTATACATGCTGGTAAAGTAAAAGATAAAAACGTGATATTAAAAGTTATCTACAATAAGAAATCGCTCTACAAGTTACTGATTACTTACATTACATACAAGACTAACTTAATTTAAAAATTAATCGCACAAAAAATTAAGTTTAAAGGTTACCGTGGTAAATGTGTTTGAAAGTTACTATAAAAATGAAAGTTATTGTAAGAGTAAAAGTTTATGTTTAAAAACTGCTGTGTGCAAAAAATAATTGTTTAATATACTCAATTGATACGGTGAAAAGACCCAAGTAAGTATTTACATATGCATGGCGTAGAAATATCCATTTCCAACTTTTAATATTCAGTTTAAAAGTTTAAGAAAAAATAGAAATGATTTAACTTTAATTTAAATGTTTCGGTGATTAGAACTCAGAAAAAATAAAAGTTATTGAAGGTTTATTACTTCCAAATCTGAGGCATTTAAGAATTAATCGCACAAAAAATTAAGTTTGAAAGTTACAGTAGTGAATGTGTTTAAAAGTTACTATAAAAACAAAAGTTATTGCAAGAGTGAAAGTTTATGTTTGAAGGTTACTGTGTGCAAAAAACAATGGTTTAATAAACTCTACTGATACTGTTAAAAAACCCAAGTAAGTATTTACAACTACATGTATAGAAATAGCCATTTCAAACTATATTTCATTTAAAAGTTTAAAGAGCAATAGAAATGATTTACCTTTAATTTAAAAGTTACGTTGATTCGAATTCGAAATAAAAGTTATTAAAAGTTACATTATGTTCAAGAGTTCAAGCCATGAACTAGAACTAGAATTTTTAGTTTGAAAGTTACTGTGGATCCAATTTAATACCAGTAAGTCAATAACAAAAGTATTATTTAAGATTAAATTTTTCTAAGTATCGTTGTTTACATAAAAAACTAAAAGTTTGAAGTTCTTAGTAACTAACTGTAAACTAAAGTTACATATTTTAAAGGTTACAGATAGTCTGACTGTCACTGGCGTTTGTTTAACCTGGGATTACTGAGAATATAAGAGACAACTGTTTAAAATTTAAAAGTTACGAAATTAATCAAATTACACCCAAAAGTAACTATTAAAAGGCAAAAATTAAATGCCAGATTTTAAGAGTAAAGTGTTGTTTAAAAGTTACCCAATAATTAATAATAAATTTGAACAATTTAAATAAAACTAATAAAAATATTTTAAAAAATTTAAAAAATCGTATATACACACTTAAAAAATTCGGTGAATTGTAAGTTAACACACATATGTAGTAACTTATAGTTATAAATATACTGTTAAAATTTCTAACGTTTAAAAGTTACCAGCAATAGAGTAAAAAATAAATGTAAAAGTTACTTTTAAAAAATAATTAACTTTATACAAACTAAACTAATAATCGTACAAAATCAGCGTTTGCTGGTAAATACATTATATACCTAAGTAATTGTTTAAAGGTTATCTAATAATTAATATCGAATTTGAAGGTATTCTACTACCCACTTAAAATTTATCAATTTTTCTAACAATCTACAATATTTTGTACTTTAAGAGTTACTATAATTAAAAGTTAACATACATGGAAAGAAAAAAAAAACAAATACTAACAGTTACGTGATACTTATAATCAGTTTGAACGATTTAAAATTAACAAAAAAAAGTCCAAAGTTAAAAAAATCGTCAACACACTTTAAAAGTTAGTGGATCTTTATCACAGTTAAAATATCAAACTTTAAAAGTTATCTGGTAATTGAAAGTTATCTCACATGAATATAGTTACTTTTAGTTAACCTGAGGTAGGTGGAAACTGTTAAATTTTTTAACGTTTGAAAGTTACTAGAAATTTTAAAGTTACTTTTAAAGGTTAATACCTGAGTTTATACAAATTAAACTAATTAAAACCTAATAATCACATACACATATCAGCGTTTGCTATTACCTATTAAATAGATACATTATACGATAATATTATAGGTTAGTAATGAATTTAAACAATTTTAAGTCGTTAACAAGAAGGCTGTTCAAAGTTTACAAAAAATCGAACATCCACTTTGAAAGTTCTTAATTTTTCCAACAGTCGATAAAATATCATACTTTAAAAGTTAATAATTAAAGGTTAACACACTTGGAAATTAAAAAACAAATACTGGTAGTTACCTAGAACTGTCACTGTGATCAAATTTGCAGTCATTTGAAAGTTATAAACCTCCTAAAAATACCTACTACGTATTGTTTGCACAGAATATCTTTTAAAGAAAAAAATGTTTTTAATACCAAACCCTGTTTTTTGAAAGATAGGTAACCAATTGTTAAAAAATTAAGTTACATATTTAAAAGTTTTCAACTAGAATATGTTTTACTATGACAGGAAAACTGTAATTTGTGTATCACTTGTATAATGTACTGGAAAGATGAAGGTAAAAAATTTAAAACTTTGAAAGTTAACTGTAAGAAATTAACCAATAAAAAGTGAGTGAAATGTCATGTTATGTAAATAGTTAAATTTGCCTAACGGTTAACCAATAATAATAATTAATAGTGAGTATGAAGTTAGCTTTGAAAGTTAGAATATTCGAACAGTTATAAAAGTATGGGATCAAAAAAAAAGACAAATATTTTCGCTTAATTATTTATTACATTGTTAAAAATTTTAAAATTTTACTTTTCTGTATTTATTTCCCTATTACTGCACTGACTTTCACTTTCTTCCGAAACCATCACAAATTCCAATTAAAAACCACCGAAATTTTTAATCAAATTTAAATTTCCTCGAGTCATCGAACCCTCGTCACGACCAAGATTAAAGGGCCGGAAAAATTCGTCACACTCCTCAAACCAATCCGGAAGCATCAGTTTCGCCACTTATCGAAAAAAAACCCTAAGAAAAGGTAAAAAACACCAAATTAACAATCGGTAATTATTCCTCTAATTTATATCTTCTCTGCACTCGCATTATCCCTTTCAAACAAACATAATTCCGACATAAATCTTTCTTTATCTTTTTTTCACCCTCCGTCTCTCTCCGACCAATTGTCCCCCGTCGCCTGTCTCTCTCCTTGCATTGTTTCAATACGCCGCGTGGGCGTGGCTTAGCCCCGTCTTCGGCCGATGTCCCCCGAGCGTCCAGCCACCGAATTCAAACACACATCAAGTAGTGTAAGATCGCGCCGCTTACAGCAAACATAGACAAAAGCGCGTCGGCTTTCCGGTCACAGCTTACTTCCCAAATTTAAAAAATTGGCGCGCGCGCGATTAAAAAAACGCAAATTGGCCAAAATCGATTGTGTTTTGTTTGGGTGTCATGTGCTGGACCTCCGAAGGAGCGTCGCAGGTGTGTGTCGGTGTTTGTGATTTTGGATAGAATCGACGGACGTTATAGTGTGCTGTTGGTGGGAGAGAGGGAAAAAAGTGAGTGTTTTTGTGGGAGAGAAAAAAAGGTAAAGTTTTTTTAATAGTAGAGGAACGAACGACCTTGACGACTTTTCGGGTGGTGTTAGAGAGGTGACGTTATTTTTGCACGTTTGCAGTTATTTGAGGGTTTAATGCGATAATGCAATCGCTAATCGGAAGAGCTACTCAAGGTGTCGGGTTTTTTGCGACTTTTTTTCCAACGACATGGTTTTTTCATTGCGTGATTGGTGTTGTGTGAAGGGAATAAATTGGTCGAACAAACATAAAAAACAACAAATAAAAAACTATTTTTTGCTGTTTAAAAAAGCAAAGTTACAAATAATATTTTTTTTTGTTATATTTGGACCCAGTTTAATAATTTAAAAACCATTTATCTAAATGTATTCAAATTTGGTTTGTCCCTAAAAGTGTTCAAATTCACCCACCTTCGTTTGTTCTGGAGATACAAAGCTTACTTCATTTTTTTTTAGCTAGCTGCAATGGTCATATTAAACATTTTTTTACAATTATTACCGCGATCATGAGCATTAAAAATATATTTTTTTGTTATTTATATTAATTATAATATTTTAATTATTAACCTCCAAAAGTTACCCCAAAAATTAAAATTATGTAACAGTCAAATTGTGAGGTTGTAGAATCTTTTCAAGAGCCCCTTGATTTGAATTGTTTCATAACTTTAGCATAAATTAGTTTGGCCTTTGTATTATTAGAATTTGAAAGCTTTTTCACTTTAGAGTTTTTTTCGTCTCTTGTAATTTTTTTGTAAAATTTACTATTTCCGAGTAAAATAATAAAATATGAAAGGATGCAGATGTAGGTTTTTAGAAGAAAAAAAATGCATCAATTTATTTTTGATTAAAATATTGAAGTTATACACCCTGTATAATTTGGTCAAGTAACATTTCTTGTTATTTAAATTTATTTTTTATTGCACTGGAAATAAATTTTTTCTACAACAATAAAATCAAATTTTTGTTGTTAATTTTTTGCATACTTTGGTGATTTTTTTCAATAACTATTAGTGACGGAACAAAGATTTTCTTTCCAAAAGATAGCTAATTTAAAGTGCTTTCGAACGATGCTAAACTGAACAGAATTAAAAGCTACTGTTTTAGAGTTATCTAGAATATTTTTCAAAAAAGCGAAAAAGTTTAAAATTTTCAAATTAAAAAAAAACTGGTACAAGATCTTAACAGGACCGAAGAATCCATCTGTAAAAACTATTTTGATCTGAGACTTTTGGTTTTCGAATGATATATATTTTTTAAAGTTATTTGTATTTTTCTTTTTTCTACTTATATATGTTCCAAACCATTCTGTAAATTGTTAAACAAACACCTCATTTATTTTAACGTTTAATTAGCAAAATTTCTCCCAATACTTTGATTACTTCGATGAAGCTTTATTTAACTTATTTAAAAAAATTCTAGAATAAAAAATCAATTTTTTTTTACAATAACTATTAGACACAGAATAATGATTTTTGTGCTAAAAAATAGTCACTGAAATGTGCTTTCAAACTAAACAGAACCAAAAGTCATTGTTTTAGTTATCAAGGAAATTTTTTTAAAATTTTTAAATTTCCAAAATTGATAAAAAAAATTCTGCAAGCAGTTGAACAATATATGACAAAAAATTTGGGCAGTTAACATTTATTTAATTTGTTAAAATAACTAAATTTGTCCCAACACAGGGATTAATTGTGTGTAAAGTCTTATTCAACTTATTTAAGTAAATTCTAGAATAAAAAAATAAAATTTGTTATTCCTTTTTTTTCCAAAAACTATTATTAGTCGCAGGATAATGATCTTTTTTCCAAAGGATAAATAAATTAAAGTGCTTTCTATAACAAAACTAAACTGAATGAAGTAAGAAGCAAAAAGAGTTTTAAACTAATCGAGAAAAAGTAAAAAAAAATAACATATAGTTTTTGTATTATATTTTTTTAGTGAAAAACTTGAAATGTTTGGACAAAACCGACAAGCTTTTTTAGAAACGACTTGTAAGTACGTCATAAATTGTAGAATAAATGTACAATAATTTCTTACCAAAAAACAAACAAAAATATAAAAATATACAGTGTGTCTACTAAAAGTATATCTTAACAGTATTTCAAAAACTAATGATTGCACAGAATTGAGCGTTTGCTATTAAATACCTTGTATTTTTATCAATGCCTTTGAATCTTTTCGGAATTTTTCTACAATTATTTATAATTAAAATTAATTAATTAATTCATTAACTTATTACTGTTAAGTAGCTGAAAAAATTGTTATTCCTAATGTCATTTGAGAACAAGCGATGCTTAAAATGTTGTTTTGTGTTAAAAATCCTTAAAAAAATGTCGTCATTCCCTCAAAATAATTAATTAAATGAAAATTAAAAATTCAAAGAAATCTAATTTTGGCGCATTAAAAATTTTTACAAGAATTTTTTGTTCGAAACATCGTTGTTTTGGGACATTAGAAGTCATATAATTTCGATTAATTAACACTATTTTTTATTTTTATTTTGTTGAAATTTTTAATCAATTAATGTTAATTACAGTTCTGAAAAAAATCACTTGCTTAGAGAAAAACAGGTATTTAATAGCAAACGGTGAATTTAGTGCGACAATTAGTTTTTGAGATACAGTGAAAGATACTTCTATCAGACCACCCTGTATATTCGGACTAATTAATAATTATTTTTATTATTTTTGTAAATTAAAATGAGTACCTAAACAATAAAAGTATGGAACCAAGCGATTTACTGTTTTAACTAGTATTTGACTTTCAAAATAATTTTTATATTGATTTTACATTATTTTTTTTTATTTCTTGAATTTTTTTTTCAAAACATTTTTCTAAACATTTTATTTATTGGTGTTAAAAATATATAAAAAAATGTACAGAGTGTCTGCTAAAAATATTTCAAGTTAACAAAAGTTCGGATTAAAGAGGTTTCACTGTATTCATTTTTTTCCATTAATGACTGATAAAATCCGTCGAATTTTGCCCAAATTTCGTGTTATGGAAGTGCCTTGATTTTTTGTTGGAATGAATGAAATTATTCAAACGGGCATTTTATTATAATTTTATTGTCCCTTCCATTGTGTGCAAATGGCTGAAAAACCACGAACCCAACCAACCACAAATTCCCAAATCCCGCTTTATTTAAATAAATTTTCCCATAAATCGCGTCATAATTGCGCTAATTGAAAGCGACAACCTTTCCAACTCAAATAAATTGCTCTATTTAGCCATTAGACGTATATTTTTTAAGGGCATCTCCTCAGTATAATAGGTCAGTTAATAAATGCAGCGATTACTCGCTTTTTTCCTGTCGATAATTGCCATTGATGCAATTATTCTAATTAATATTATTACTTCCAACGCGTAAATAAAACGCCACAACTCGTTAAAATCATTGCCTTCAACCTGCGAGGAGAGGAGATAATTTTTTGTCGCCTGCATTCGATGCGTTTATCAAAAGTTCAGTCGCGAAAAAGCGTTGAAATCACCACAAGTGCGTTCAGTTCACCGGAACCCGGAATTCAGCCCGGAACCGGCGGTCAAGTTCAAAGGCGTGATTATGTAAGTTGGCGATGTAAATATATGGAGTAACAACCGAGAAAGGTGACTGGTTCGAAATGTGGTCATTAACGGCGGTTTTGCATTCGATTATGGCGGAAAACGGGATTTCGGGGGCGGATTTTTTATTTTCAAGGTTTTAAATAGAACACCAGGCTAAAAATAAACATCTAATAAATATAGCCATCAGCGATTATCGCTAAGGCGGCTATTTATTACTCAAATATTATTTTTACTGTTTTAATAGCAGGTGTGTCAATAGCTATCACTTGATGTAAACAAGACGTACATTTTAACTGCTTTGTTACTCATTGGCTAAGATTTGTTCTATAATTTATGCATCTGAAATATAAATACGCAAATAAGTAGGGTAAGTCCGGGAATGTTCGACCATTATTTCGGGGTCAATATCTCCAAAACTACGAATCGTAGAACAAAAATAATGACAGATTTGGAATCCTCAGATAATTTTACGTTAGACAGACATATTTGTGACCTTTATTTTTGGTTGCTGATTTTTTTTTAATTTTTTTTTGTGACAGATAAGTAAATTAAAATTTTGGCCAAGTTGTTGTATTCGGTTTATTTTGCACAATTTTGACTCGACTGTTATTAAATTTTGCATAGGGACAGATAATTAATTAATAAAAAGGGCTACAAGTTGGTTTTTTTTCGAGTTGATTTATTTCTGTTTTTGTTTACTTTTGGTAAACAGGAAAATTGGAAATCGACCGTGTTTTGTGTAATATCTCCAAAACTGCGGATCTTAAAATAAAAATGAAGACAGATTTGAAATTCTTAGACAATTCTACGTTAGATAGACCTATTTTTCACTTATATTTTTGGTTACTGTGACCTTGATGATTTTTTGAGTGGCAAATAAGTAAATTAAGATTGTATCCAAGTTGTTTTATTCGGATTATTTAGCACAATTTTGACTCGATTGTTATTAAATTTTGCGTATGAACAGATAATTAATTAATAAAAAGAGCTTCAAGTTGTTGTTTCGAGTTGATCTATTTTTATTTTTTTTACTTTTGGTAGACAGGAAAAATGGAGATCGACTATGTTTCGTCGAATCTCTCTTGAACTGTGGGTCTTAGAACAAAAATGAGGACAGATTTGAAATCCTAAGACAATTCTACGTTAGATAGACGTATTTTTGAACTATTTTTCTGGATATTGTGAGCTTGATGATTTTTTTTGTTGGCAGAGAAGTAAATTAAAATTTTGACCAAGTTGTTTTATTCGGTTTATTTTGCACAATTTTGACTCAATTGTTATTAAATTTTGAGTGAAAACAGATAGTTAATTAATAAAAAGGTCTACAAGTTGTTTTTTCTTCGAGTTGATTTATTTCTATTTTTTTTTTAACTTTCGGTAGTCAAGAAAAATGGAAATCGGCCGTGTTTTGTTCAATATCTCCAAAACTACGAGTCGTAGAATAAAAATAAAGACAGATTTGGAATCTTCAGACAATTTTACGTTAGATAGACATATGTATGACCTATTTTTTGGTTATTGTGAGCTCGATGATTTTTTTTGTTGGCAGATAAGTAAATTAAAATTTTGACCAAGTTGTTTTATTTGGTTTATTTTGCACAATTTTGACTCAATTGTTATTAAATTTTGAGTGAAAACAGATAATTAATTAATAAAAAGGTCTACAAGTTGTTTTTTCTTCGAGTTGATTTATTTCTATTTTTTTTTTAACTTTCGGTAGTCAAGAAAAATGGAAATCGACCGTGTTTTGTTCAATATCTCCAAAACTACGAGTCGTAGAATAAAAATAAAGACAGATTTGGAATCTTCAAACAATTTTACGTTAGATAGACATATGTATGACCTATTTTTTTGGTTATTGTGAGCTTGATGATTTTTTTTTGTTGGCAGATAAGTAAATTAAAATATTGACCAAGTTGTTTTATTTGGTTTATTTTGCGCAATTTTGACTTTATTGTTATTAAATTTTGCCCAAGAACAGATAATTAATTAGTAAAGAGGGCTACAGGTAGTTTTTACGAGTAGATTTATTTTTATGCTTTTAAATTTTTGGTAAACTGTAAAAATGGAAGACGACGGTATTTTGTCTAATATCTTCAAAACTACGAATCGCAGAACAAAAATGAGGACAGATTTGTAATCCTCATGTAATTTTACATCGGAAAGGCATGTTTTCAACCTAAATTTTTCCTTAATGTAATATTAATGATTTTTTATTGACTGATAAGTAAAGAAAAATTTTGACCAAGTTGTTTTATTCGACGAAAATCGTATTTAATTACGTGTAAAATACTGTTGTTTGTTCGGTTTCAAGTAACTAACCTATCGTATTAAAAGTGGGAATACTACGTTTGATAGCAGTGATAGCGCATATTAAAAATTTATTGAAAAAATCTACATTTTTTTAAGTGAGTTTCTCGTTCATGTAAGTAGATAATTAAAAAAAATTTGTCACTTTATTTTGGTATTTTTTAATCGTTTTATTAATGCATGTTTATACTATTACAATATTTTTTTGGAAATTTTTTGGCTTATTTCGCGCAAATCTTTTAAAGTAATCGTAAGAGCGTTTCTGACTCAAAAGTAGTTGAAATGATGCAAACAATGGAAACTGCTCTGAATTAAATAATTCAACAAAACTGCAATAATTTCATATTGTTTTACATAACACTGAAAATATCTACGATTTTGATGAAACTCGCAAAAATTTTGGTCATAATTACTCCAACTGTACTTTTATTTATTTTGTTTTTACCTCGATTTGACCTCTTACTGTTTTTTTATTGTGTATTTTATTATTTATTTTTCTCTGGGGCTACTTTTTGAAATTGTGTTACGAATTATTTTTCACTGCTTTAAATTATAGTGGAGCATAATATGTAAAATTTATTGTCTTTTCAACTTTGTGTCAAATATTTACTTAAAAATGTAATTACAAATTTTAGGTTATTTTTATAGCATCTGTATAAGTTTATTATCAAGAGTAAATTTTCTTATATTTTGTTGAAATGTGTTTTTTCTAATAAGATTTATTATTTTCTTGAAATTAATAAAATTAGTTCTGCAAGATAAGTGAACAATAACATTTTTTACCCGATTTATGGTTTATCATTAATTTTAGTACTTTTGACTGTTTTTGCAAATTGGTCTTAATTTATTTAACAATTTTCAAGGGAAAGATCAAATACCTATTTACCAGTTTACCTTGAAAAAGCTATACTTTATACAGACTGCACTCAAATTGTGATTAGAATAAATTATTACCTTCAATTAAATTTCGAATCAAAGTGGCCTTTGTTTTTTCAATTGGTTGGCAACAGTGCAAAACAATGCGACACTGTGTCTTCTATCTTTTCATTATTCAGTGTTGCCAACCTAATCAACCCACTTGAACTTAGCGACGGTAGAACAATAAATCTGACCACAATTTAAACCAAGCGGAGCACAAATTTTTTAAGCGATTTATCCTCTTCTTCTTTTGGTTAAAATTGTTTTGAAAAAATTTTATTTATAGTTTTGGCTTTTGGTTAATTTTTGGTGACACCTCCATACACTTAAACACAGTCATTATCGCGTTA
Source organism: Tribolium castaneum (assembly GCF_031307605.1). Taxonomy (NCBI): domain Eukaryota; kingdom Metazoa; phylum Arthropoda; class Insecta; order Coleoptera; family Tenebrionidae; genus Tribolium; species Tribolium castaneum. The sequence continues at coordinate 10,532,679 of NC_087401.1, read as the reverse complement.
AACGTCAAGCCCGATTATGACAAATTGAAAACTTGCGTCGTAAAAGCATTATCTTTCGTGTGGATGTATGTATTGAAAAGTTTGAAACACATTAGTTATAAATAAATCAATTTGCAATGTTGGTATCGGTGTCAATGTCCGGCAAGTGTCAAATCAAGCCTCACCTAACCTCACTGTTGTGATCAATCATGATGTGTTTATATCTCTTCTCCTCCAACTCCAATTGTGCTAACGACTGTTTCACATGATTACGGGTTACGTCGGAGAAACGTTGCGGTTGCACGCTATTTGTAGTAGAATTCGGTCGCTTGTTATATATTTTTTTGTTTTTTCTCTCTATGTATTTTTTTTTCGGTTCGGTAATGACCGCTCAGGTACGAGGGGTCCTCGTATGTTGTTCTTTGCATTCCATTCATTGTGTTTGATATTCATTCATGAACGGAGTCGAGTCCTTTTTATTATCGAGCGAGGATCAATGAACGCGCGATTTATTTGACAGTTTTATTGGTTATTAAGTGCGAGGGTGGTGAATGGTTTTTTTAATGGCAATAAGACGAGAATTGGTTATTATTACAATTGCCTGAGGATGCATTGCATGATGCGCTTCCTCTTCGATGATTGCTCTATTTGTTAGCGGAAAAAAGGGGTAATTTAGGGACGTTTCGCTTTTTTAGGTTGGATGCCCTGCAATGACACGAAATAAAACAATCAAAAACGAAAGAGTGCGGTTGGAGGAATTACAATTATTTTGTATGTTTTTTCAATGAAATGAATAAAAAAAGTTACCTTATACGAAAAAATAGAATAAAAATAAAAAATAATAAAACACAAAATAATCTGCAATGACACCAAATAAATAAATTGATAAAAAACATAACACGAAAAAATATAATAAAAAATAAAACACAAAATAATCTTTAATGATACGAAATAAATCAACTGAAATTGAAAGAGTGCGGTTGGAGGAATTACATTGACTTAGTAACTTTTTTCAATCAAAAACAAGATACCTGATACGAAAAAAAAAATAATAATAAATAAAAAATAATAAATCAAAATAATCTACAATGACATGAAATAAACCAGTTGAAGACGAAAGAGTGTGGAGGAATTACACTTATTTTGTACCTTTTTTCAATCAAATAATAAAAGATATACCTAATACGAAGAAATAGAATAACAAATAAAAATAATAAAACACAAAATAATCTACAATGGCACGAAATTAACAAATTAAAGACGGAAGGGTGCAGCTGGAGGAATTACACTTATTTAGTATTTTTTTTAATCAAATGAAGAAAAAAAAGACACCTAACACGAAAAAATATAAAAAGAAATAATAAAACACAAAATAATGTAAAATGACACAAATTAATCCAATTGAAAACGAAAGAGTGCGATTGAAAAAATTACACTGGTTTAGTATCTTTTTTAATCAAATGAAAAAAAAAGCCTAATACGAAAAAATTGAATAAGAAATAAAAAATTAAAATAATTTTCAATGACACGAAATAAACTAATTAAAGACAGAAGGGTGCAGTTGGAGGAATTACACTTATTTACTTTTTTGTTTAATCAAATGAAGAAAAAAAAGACACCTAATACTAAAAAATATGAAAAGAAATAATAAATCACAAAATAATCTAAAATGACACAAATTAAACCAGTTGAAAACGGAAGAGTGCGATTGTAGGAATTACACTTATTTAGTACCTTTTTCAATCAAATGAAAAAAAAAGTACCTAATACGTAAAAGTAGAATAAAAAATAAGAAATAAAACACAAAATAATCTACAATGACACAAAATAAACCAATTGAAAACGAAAGAGTGCGGTTGGAAGACACATACATATACATATATATATATATATATATATATATATATATATATATATATATATATATATATATATATATATATATATATATATATATATATATATATATATGTATTAATATATATTATTTTGTGTTTTATTATTTTTTATTACATTTTTTTGTATTAAGTATCTTTTTATTCATTTAAACTAAAATATATATATATATATATATATATAAAGAGTGCGGTTGAAGACACACACTTATTTAGTATCTTCTTACAAATAAAAAAAGATAACACGAAAAAAATGGAATAAAGAATAATAACACACAAAATCTACAATGTCACGAAATATAAACTTACGTTTTTTTAAAAGAACATCTAATATATTTTTGCATTTTTGGATGTAGCTTTTAAAACTACTAATTATGACTTGAACTTTTATCGGTCGACTTTGCTTAGTTTTTGAAATATTTTATTTTTTTTTCAAAAATGTATTGTCAAAAAATTAAGGGACTTTGAGTACTTTAAAGAAGAGTGTTTACTCTGAAATCGGTAAAAATGCGTAGACTTTGTATTGTATCTAATGTCAGACACACCCTGTATGTGTGAAAATAATTTTAGCTAAAGCAGAGGGTTAGTATCAACGGCTTAGGAAAAAAAATACGTTTCGAACATTTAAGGACTTTACTTACGCGCTGCTACATTGTATAACACGAAAAACTAATTAGAAATAAAAATAATAAATCCCAAAATAATTTTCAAAAATGCGTGAGGACTTCAAAAACTAAAATAGCGAATTGAATGAATTTTTGTTCCGAAAGTTGGGTTTTTATTGAAGGAATTTTGTTGGCTTTAACTTTGGACTTTGAGATTTGATAACAATTTTTTTTGAAATTTTTAAATCATGCAATTTTTATATTTGTAAATAGTATGGAAGTTGTATGTTAATTATTTTGCAATTGTCTGAAACTAATTGTATTTTTTAATTTGTGAAGGATAATCAACATCTCGCGATGTTTTTGGAATTAGAAATAATATCATGTTATTATTATTCAATTTCTAGCTCTGTTTTGATTTTCATTTTTTTAATTTGGATTTCTAACTTCATAACTTAAACAAGACTTTAAATAAGTCGTTTTTTGAACTTAAGAGTTTATTCTGTCATTAACTAAGCGTTCCAAAAAAAAAGAATAAAACATATTGTAATGTTGACTGCTTTGTACTTTAGAATTTTGTAATTTAGAAAGGTGACAATTTAGGGACCTTTCGATTTCTTATTTTTTTTAATTCGTCAAAGAGCTCCGCTCTTCACTTTTGTGTTTTTTTAATTTTTTTGTCTTTCGATAAATGAGGAAGAGAAAAAAAATAAAAATTGGTTGGAGTAATTCCAGTTCGATAAAATTTTCTTTCATCGGTAGTTGTCCATTTTTATTATTACACTTCAAGAGCAGTTGAACCTGTTTTTAATTAAAAGTCGATTAAATTGGCACGTTTTTCATTATTATGGTGTTTTACATATTTTTTATGCTGGTAATTGACTTTTTTAATAAAGTTTGTTCAACCCTTATAAAGCTTATTACAAAATAAATTAAACGTCTAGTAAATTGAGACCTTTGTTTTAATTAGGTACAGTCATTGAAAAAAGTATAGTAACGACTATTTTAATTAAAAATTAACTAATAGGACTTACCCTAAAAATAGTAAGTATTTTTTCATCAGCTACATGAACTGGGAATTAATTTATGCTTTTTATAAGAGTTATTTCTGACTTTCTTCATTATTATTTTATTATTAACAGGAATATAATTTACAAGGTGAAATAATAAGCAACTACAAGACTATCTTTATTTTATTTTATTTTTATTTTTAACTATTTTATTTTTATTTTAAAAAATTAAAAAAATGGTAAAATAAAAATGATGACCTTAGGAATTAATTTGTTTTTTTAAGAATAATCGAAAACAAGTCTCAATAAATTATCGTCCAAAAAATTATTTTTTTAACCACAGTATATTTCTAAAGGTTGTTTAATGGGTAGGTAGAGCTGTTAAATTTCCCTGACAACAAAAATCAATTTAATGCATTTGTTGCACTTAAAAACGATTGAATTAATGAGAAAACTAGCAACATAATGATTAATGACAATACAACTATGTCGATATAGTCATAGAAACAATAGAAAATCGAGCTTTTAAATTTGACATTTGGCCAAAAATTTGATGTAAAACCCGGTCAGTGACCCAACCTTAAGAAAAAAAAAATCCCCAGATGATCAAACGAGTGCGAAATGAGCAAACTGTTTTGTTTAGGTATCAGTTCATCTCTCCCCTAGTTTTTCCCCCAAGGCCTTGTAGTAGAGAAATCTTCGGTCAATCGATAACTAGACCACGATGAGCCGAATAATTTGCATTTATATTATTTAAGTTTCGAAAAGTGCACTCTTGACGTTGACACTCTCTCTAACACGAAACACCTGTTTCACAACCTGACGATCTTTATCTTGTTTCAAATTCGATTCATTCTGCATTAACGACTCCCTTAATCGCAATCGGATGTCTGGCAATTTAAAAATTAAATCGGTGGTGCCAGAGGCGGATTAAGCCCAAGGCTTTAATAATGATAAAAAGAACCACAATAAAAAAATAAAATACGCAAATTGATATCGTCTTAATTTACACTGAGAGGCAGCAAAATGCGAAAAAAAAACAATTTAGAAAAAGTTAATTTTAAGCGTTTTTGTCTAAAATACTAACTAATTGTGTACTGGTAGTGAATAAATTTTATATTTAAAGTACTTTGTGAATTCTCCTCACTAAGCAGTGAAGCTTTAAAAACTATTAATTTAAATGAATTTAAAGATAATTAAAAAAAATAAACTGAACTCAAAAATTCAACAACCGAGGTAAACGTTAAAAGACATACTTTTAAAGCTGACCAGTATCTCATTTTTTAGTTCGGTTTATTTAGGTAAGAAATTAAAAAACTTGTGCTTAAAAGCCAAAAAAAGTGGCAATTGCATTCTTTTTCGATGAAATTTTGTATTTTTTTTAATTTTTTCTTGACGAAATTTTGCTCTAAAATAAACGAAGTCGAGTGAAACGGGCAAAATAACGTCGTTTTTTTTGGTATTTGAGGCAGGTTTAAAAACAAACTAAATTGACTAAAATAATATCAATTTCGATCAAATTTTATGATTTTTTAGCCTGTTTTAACGAAAGTTTTCGAGAGAAAAAACTTAATATGTTAACCACTAAAAAAAGTGCAATTTATTTCGGTCTAATTTTGTTAATTCTTCAGTTTAGTTTGAATAAAATTTTGGGAGTATTTTAGATTTTTGCAGAAAAAAGTGCTAAATTCTTAAAAAGGTAAAAATTATGTAATGTGTGAGTTAATTTGATTTTTGGTTTGTTATACCGACTTCTCTAAACTTAATCTTTTAACGCAAAAAACAACAGATTTTCGATTAAATGTTGTGGTTTTTCGGATAATTTTGACGAAAGTTTACTCAAAAACAAGCTAATTTGAGAGAAATTAACATCAATTTCTATTTATTTTGTGATTTTTTAGTTGTGTTTTGGGAAATTTTTGCAAAATAGTTTTGACCTAAAAAAAATTACATAAGTTTAGATTTAATTCGGTGATTTTTTTTCAATTTTATGTACAGATTTCAAAAAAACCTATTTTTTTATCGTAACTACAGTCGAAGATAACAGTCATTTTAATATAATTGGGAGATTTTTTGGCCACTTTTTAACGAAATTTTGCAAAACAATTCCTGAAAAACGTGCTCAAAACAGACAATTTTGGATTCAAATTGGTGATTTTTTGAAGATTTTGGCTCTAAAACGTGCTTAAATACTCAAAAAAGGCAAAAAACAATATTTTTGATCAAAAGTTATTGTTGTAAAAAGTTCTTGTACAATAAATAGTTTTTAAGTTAAAAGTTCTTATTTTCACCTACTTTTAGCAAAAAATTTTCTCAAAGAACTTGGTTCGCGTTCTAGAAACAGGTTTAAAAAGTCGAAAAAAACAGAATTTTCACAATTTTCGGTCTAAAATGGTGAAATTTTGGTTAGTTTTTTACAAAATCTTAAGGCCAATAACAAAATGTTTTTAGAAAACAAAAAAATTTATATAACCTCACTAAGTGATTGTCAGTTTATTAATTTTTACAGTCGAAGACCATTCTGGGTAGCTTTGTTTTCTGCAAAAATTACGAAAACTTTCCGGATGATTTTTCAAAAAAAAATTTTTTTTTTTAAAAGGAGTCGATGACAAAATATTAAATCAAGATAAGCAAATATGTTATTCAAGTCTTAAAAAGTTATTTTTGGTTTTGAAACAAAATCCAATTTTAAAACTGCTCTAACTCTGAGCTCATTAAGAATGTTATTTTTTTTTTTGACTAAATTAAGTGATTTTTTATATAACTTCAAACAATAAGTTGTTTTTTGTTTGAAACATACTACGTTTTTCGACTAAATTCTGTTGTTGTTCGGCTTTCTTTGAAAGAAATTTCGCTCAAAAAACCTTAAATTGCGTGAAATAACTTGAAACAATATCAATTATTTGAATCAAATTTCGTGATTTTCCAGCGAGTATTAACAAAATTAATCGAAAAAGTTTTGTTTTGACCTCAAAAAAATGCTTAAACCCTCGAAAACACACAAAATATCATTTCGGCTTTTTTAAGTAATTCATTTTACAGCTTATTTATGACAAAATCTAGCGAAATAATTAAGTTTCTGGCAGGAAAATGTGCTAAAACGCTCGAAAAGATCAAGAATTATACAGTGCCTGACTTAACTTTTTCGCGAAATCTTTCAAACATTTACCAAAATTCATTCTGAAAAATGTGCGTAAACGAGCGAAATCCAGCCAAATAAGTTAAATTAAATTAATTTCGATGTAAGTTCGTGATTTTTTGACTAAGAGACTTGAACAGGTATAACAAAATTTTGTGTTTTTTTGGTTTATTTTTAATGCAATAATTTTGCACAAAAAACAACTAAAAACACCAACAGTTGCTGCTTTTAGACTTTTTGACCATATATTTAAAATGGATATTTGATTCCAAACTGAATTAGGTAAATCGCTTGAAACAGGCTGAAGTACAAGGTGTGTTAAAATGCTTCTCATCTAGTTAACTTAAAAAATGATTTACATGCAAAAAAATAAAATACCCATGTATATGTAAATAAATAAATGTTAGTTGTAATTTTCACCAATAATCAGATAATTACATGCAAAATTTTTGTTAAAAAGCAACTAAAATGCAAGAATACGTTTTTAGCATAGAAGCTTATAGTTCCGATGTGGAGAGTTTATAAATGAAGAATGGCATATTCGATGTACAGCGTGCTCAAAAACTGGCGCACCAACTCAATGGTGTGTGATAGGGAAGTGGTTAGATATAATGGTAAAAATGGTAAAAAAATTCTTTGTATTAAAGTTATTGATAAATAACGGATTTTTGATAAATGATATGTGGCAACGTTGTCTAACAGTCATGATCGCAATAGAATTTGAGCAACAATTCGGAAGTAAAATTACCGTTGGGGGCGCCACTGAGCTAGGTCGAAAACAGTAACCATAAATGGCGGGAAAATGTTTATTCGGATATTTTGAGCGTTGTACGAATTTTGGGGCTTCACAATTATTACATTGCCTATGCGGAATGATTATTGCATCTTTGATGCAAGAAACGTATGTTGACAAATGAGAGATGACGAGGAAAACACGAATAACGAATGACTGTTTGGTTCACTTTCTTTATTGGAAAATTATTACAAAGACATTGAAAAGCCTACCTTTTGGCATAATTTACGTTTAAATGTATCAGCAGTTGTTAATCTTTATTGTAGTTTTGTAGATTTACCGCAGCATTTCATGATTTTTTCAGTGGAAAATTCTAACCTAAAATTCATAACACTTCACTAATTTATTGGTTTCTTGAGCCAAACTTTGTGTTCGCTGTGATCCATTACTTATGATCTTTAATTAGACAACTGTTTGATAACACTTTGTAATCAAAATTTAAATATTTTTCACTTTTTATCCACTTTCAAGTTCCAACAATAAACACTTTATACCACGAAAAACTACAGAACCAAAGTCAACGTTAGGATTTACCACCACGTACTTTTAAAGTAATTCTTTCTATTGTAAGTAATTAACACTATACACGCAAAATTGTTGAACAATTTATTAAATGTCAGTTAAATGCGGCATTACGAAAATTTCTTTACTGTTTTCGACATAGTTCAAAAGTCATCACCAGAGGGCGTCTAGTTAATTTTATTTCCGAATAAAAATAAATTATTTTTGAAACGGTTCCCTAGGAAATAATTCCCAGTGTTGGCACATCTACACATTGTGATTTTTTGGATGAATTTTAATTTTTTTAAATTAAAAAAACTGCTAAAATCTGATAGTAAATTTAAAAATAATTATTCATCGTTTTGTTACGGAACGATTACCTGGTATGAAACATGAGAATATAAAAAAATAATGAAAACTAAAGAAGTTAACACAATAAGTTTGTAGCTCCAGATTTTTTAAAATATAACTTTAGGAATTTTTTCAACATTTTTCCCATAATCTGCACTTGCTTCTCAATAACGTACCACTGAGTTGGTGCGCCAGTTTTTGAGCACCCTGTATAATTACCTGTCAGTAGTTCTGTAAAGCGGCACATAAAAAATTCACAGGTGATTCTAGATGAAAATCATTTTAACGCACTTTGTACTTAACATCAACATCTAACAAACAACTTTTTTGACACTCTTTCAAAGAGTCGAATCATTTCGCGAAAAATTGAAAATCGTGTTATTTTTTTGTCATTATAAGTGTGAACACTTATAATTTTTTTGCATAAATAGTTTGATTTTGTTATCAAAGTAGGTACCCAAAAATTTTTTTCTAAGTAATTTTCCAATTTTTGTGGCCTCCAGTTACGTTAATCCGCCTCTGGTTCTTGAAACAAACGAAAAAAACTTGCGACACTTAACACAGTCGTTTCATCTTTCCATTGAGTTCACCCCTTGATGACAATCTTTAACTCGTCAGTGAGAGAATGGTGTCATTTTCCAGCTCCGTCGTCGAAGATGTATCCTTGGTACCGTGACTCCGTTGGCGGTCAATTAGGGCAATTATGCGGCCCGATGGCCACCACAATCAAAACCGAAAACGGCTACAACGACTGCATGCTGGCCCTCGACTACGCCACGCAGAGTAAGGTGAGTAAAAGAGAGACAAGACACCCCAACTTAAAATTCCCCTTATGTAACACGTTACTTGAAAAACGCCAAGGACCTTCCAATTAGCAATGTAGATAGATGGCTGTGTGTTTACACGTGTGCGGGGGTGGGGGCGGCGGCATGGCACGTGCCATGGGATCAGTCTCTGTGTGTGTTTGCGATTTTAATATAAAGGCGGTCGGGTTATCTGAGTGAGGATCGGCAATACGTTGGACTGATTTATGGGATTATCGGGGGATCTTGGCGGCGGCGGTGCGGTGGCGGCGACACGGCGAAAGCCGAGTGGGACAATTTTTTAGGTGTTTTGTATGGATATTTTATAGCATTTACATTTATTTTTTAAGGTTCAAACTTAAAAAATTAAATCAAAACTGTGTCTAAATTCATGAATTCTAAACTTTCCATTAAAATAAATTTGATTTTTTCTTACAAATTTAGTTTTTGTCTCGGAATTCTAACATTTGCAAATGAAGACTACTAAATTAAATTTATGAATGTATTTTCTAAAATTGCAAATTAAATGAATGTATTGTTTGGAAATTTGAGTATCAAGTTTTATAACACATACTTTCTTATTTGGAAAATTTACATTAATTTTTCAAAATTTCGATATCAGTTTTCAAAGTTTTGATTCTCAAATTCGGAATTCAAGCCAACACACTTGTATGCTTCCAGAAATTCAGTGTTTGATTTGGAATTTTGTCGTTTTGTAATAAGGACTTCCAAAAGAATCTATGAATTTAGTTTTTAGACTTGGACTTCTGTATTTCTAATTTATGAAGTCAGAATTTTTAAATAGTTTCAAACAACAGAACTTGATAATTCAATCAATTTTTTGATTTGGACTTTTGATATCATTCAACAAGGACTTCTATAAATCGCAGAATTTGATTTTCAAACTTGGACTTCCAATTATAAATTATTATATTACTCCAATTGGACTTCCAATTCTAATTATGAACTCGATATTTGGACTTCAAAACCTAAAATTGCGAATGAAATCAATATGCTCCTTGGAAATTTGGACTTCCAGTTTCATAACTTTTTGTTATTCGGAAAATGAATATTAATTTTTTTTATTGGATATTTATTTTGAAAATTTAGATTTTTAAATACAGAATTAAAGCCAACAATTTTGAATTCTTCAAGAAATTATGTCGTTAATTTGGATCAGGGATTTCCGAATTTATAATTTTGAACTCGAGATTTGGACTTCAAAGACTAAAATTGCGAATTAAATGAATGGGTTGTTTGGAAATTTGGATTTCTAGTTTCATACTTCGTTATTTGAAAATTTTTTATTAATTTATCAAAATTTCGATATATATTTTCAAAATTTTGATTTTCAAATTTGGAATTCAAGCTTCTAGAAATGCAGTGTTTAGTTTGGACTTTTGTTAATTTGTAATAACGACTTTTCAAAGAATCGTTGAATTTAGTTCTCAAACTTGGACTTCTGAATTTCTAATTTTATGAACTCAGAATTTTGATATAATTTCAAACAGCAAAACTTGATATTACAATCAATTCTTTGATTTGGAATTTTGATATTATTTAACAAGGATTTCCTAAAAATATTTTAATTTCCAAATTTGTACTTACTAATATATAGTTTATTGTGGACTCGAAATTTGGATTTCAAGTCCAAATTAAAATTGCGATTTTAAATGCAGAATTCAAGTCAGCAAATTTGAATTCTTCCAAAATTTTAATACTTAATTTGAAATTTTGATATTTCCTAACAAGGACTTCTAACAAATCAAAAAATTTTATTATCAAACTTGAACTTTTGAATTTTTAATTTTGAACTTGATATTTGGACTTCACAAAACTAAAATTCTATGTGGTGTTTGGAAATTTTGATTTCCAGTTTATATTAGAGTTCGATATTTGGAAAGTTAATATTATTTCTTAAAATTTCAATATTTTCAAAATTTTGACTTTCGAATTTGAGATTCAAGCCATCAAAGTGGAATGCTTCCAGGAGTTTAGCCTTTGGTTTGGAATTTTGGCATTCTGTAACAATAACTTGTAGAAAAATTTATGGACTTAGTTTTCAAACTTGGACTTCTGTATTTCTAATTTTGAAGTCTGAATTTTGAGATCGTGTAACATTAAAACTTTAATTTCATAATTTTTTTCAATTTTGAATTTAATATTGAGTTTTCTAAATTTGAACTTCAAGTCTTAAATTTTGACATTGAAATCAATCTCAGGTTTGAATACAAAATTCAAAATACAAAAACCAAAAATACTAGAAATTCTGACTCAAAGACCTCGAGATTAATTCAAGCCGACTTTGGAATTGGTGAAGAATTTCTGATTTGTGAATTTAGTTTTTATTATAAACTAAATTTGGACTTCTAATTCTAATGTCTAGGAATTCGTGTTAGTCCTAAAAGGTGCCATTTTTTAAATTTTAATTTATTTTAAAATTTGGACATCCTGTCAGATCCAAACTTAATAATATTTAGAACTTAGACTTTCAACCTGGAACTTTTCTTAAATTCACATTTCAAATTTTTACCTAAAATTCGAGTTGTCATTTAACAGAGGAATATTTAGGTATTTCTTTACTAAAAAAACAATCATAACTCGGAAACTAAAACTCTAAAGCAAGACAGTTTGTTCCAGGAAATTCTACAGCCCATTTTACCGATTAAACAATTTTTTACATTTAAATTTTTGATTTTTTTTTCTAAAAAATCAAAAAAATTTTTTTTAATTTCCTCTAGCAAAGTTTTATAAGATGTCCTTAAAACCATTTAGAACTCTTATTCGTTTAATTTTCCGATTTTTCCGATTTTTTTTGAAATGTTGATCAATTTTTGGTACTTGTAACCTTTATCAGGTTATAACTCCGAAATTATTAACTGTAACCCCATGAAGTTTATTATCTTTGGAAAGCTCTTTTAATTATCTATCCTTTTATAAAAAGATCATGGCTCTCCGACTAATAGTTTTCGAGAAAATAGCAAACAACAGCAAAAATAGCTAAAATATAATATGTATTTCTATATATACTTATTAACTTATTATATTTATTTCTGAATGCTAACCCTTAAATTGAGAATTTTCATATTAATTATTTTTTCACTTCTGGACAGAAAATCTTTTTTTCATGAATTTTGTAAATAAAGCATTTCTATTTTTTTAGCTGAATTTACCTACAGTAAATAGTCCGAATAAGTATGTATGTATTTAACTTTAAACCAAAATATCAGAAATTTTGTAACAATTCAGAATTTAATAGTATGTTTCATATTGAAATTTTGTAAATTAAACAAAAAACTGACGTTGAAATATTGTATTATTCTCTAAGAAATCAAAATTTTTGATTTGTAATTTCTGTATTTTTTATATTATATCATTATTTGGACTTACAAGTAAGAAATATTGTCTCTCGAACTAGAAAATCTAAGTTAAAATAAAAAAATTAAGAATCAACTACTATACTATACTTTTTTATACTTTATATTATACTATTTTATATATACTATTTTTTCTCGACCCAGAAATTTTGAAGTTGTTCCCACTTTTCAAACCAGAATCCACACGTAAATGACTTTACAATCAACAACTTTATACGTGCTATTATTACGTTAATTACTCCCCCTCCCTCCTCAAAAAAGATCCGCGCCATTAACTGATCTCGTCGGCACATTTAAAGATCCCCAAGATAAAGATAGCGTCGATCTTACTTTTAATTAATTGGTCGAACAAGACAACGCTACCGTTAATTACGTCGGTTGTGTTGCCTCCATGTGTGGCTCGAAAACATGAAACGTTGTCTTAGTCGCGATGCCGCCAATATTCTCCGAAAAAATCGCAGTCGGCTTAGCACGAAAAACAAACGAAATTTTTACAGTGGGGCAAGACACGCCCACCGAAACAAAACAAAATCACCGATCACGTGACACACGTCACTATAGCAACGATTTGTTTATTGGAATTTTCGGCGCTTTGAATACAACGTCCGGCGCACAGATGTCGCCACACACTAAAATTTAAACAACAAACATCGATTCGCTCCTGTTTTGTAAATATTGCCAACTGTGGCAAAAAAATAGCAACCGGAAGAAGCGACAAAAGACGACAGTGGCGCCGGTTCATTTGTCATGACGTCACTTCCGGTGCGCCCTCGGCGCCGCCTAATGTGCATCCAGGTCCAGGGCCGGAGCGAAGATTGTGGGCCCTTGTGATGGCTTTTTTCGGATGATCGGTGGCCGCTTTAGCGCTCGCTCTGCTCAGACCGATTCGGTTTTTTTCTCTCCTCCTCTCTCTTTTCTCTTTATTTTTATTTCGAGTCATTAGCTCTAAATATCTACATTTCCTGCGTTGGCTGGGACGAAATCCGACCAACGACGGGTAATGATGATTGCTCTCGACGTATGCGATGTGTCGCCGGCTTAATGCGTTCAGGGGGGCGCCGGGGGCCTCAAAAAATACTTCCAAGAAGAGGATTAATTCAGTATTAAGTGCTATGTTGTTTGTTTATGCGTGGCGCAAGCATAGAAAGTATTAAGTAATTTTTTAAAATATTCTAAGACTTTGCACATACATTTCATGAAGTTTTAAGTTTATCGGCTTATAATAATTAGGTAAGTTAGAAAATGTTAAATATCATATTCAAAAAAATGGGGGTATAATATTAAGTATCAAACTTAAAATTTTAACATGTTCTAATAAATTTGATATACCTATAGGTACTACTTAAGTAATTTTACTTACGCAGATTTATTATTATACAGGGTGACCCAGTGGTGCGTAATCGGTCTATAACTTTTTTATTATTTGAAATATTACCATGCCGTTTTCACTTTCCAATAGATCGACTTGAAGCCCACAAACTAAAATTATTTTTATTGTACACAGGGTGTTGTATACAGTGTGGTGAACCAAAGTTATATTTTTTTTAATGGAAGAGCCTATATATTTTTGCATAATTGGATTCTACGCAAAAAAATAATGTAACTTTATATAAACTGTTATGGCTTTATCTTTTTTCGTTTCGGAATTATTCAACTTTTTCTTATAAAAACGACCAATTTTTGAAAAATCACTGCGAAGTCGCCTATGAATATTTTCCGAAAAAATTGCAACAGAAAAACTCGGAATACCCTGTACTTTTAGCAATAGTCGACTTTTACTTATAAAACATGCAGATAATATACAGGGTGTACCAAAACGCAAAAAGTTTAATAATTCATTTTTTTCAAATGGAACACCATATATTTCTTTACACGTGTCAATAGCATTTTTCATAAGCTTTCTAATGATATGCGGTTTGTATAGCAAATTTGAAATATTTCTTAAAGTGGTCAATTTTTTTTCTTTTTTTATTTATTTTATTAATTCTTGAGGAGCAAAATTAATTTATGTATCAAGTAATCATTAGATCACTAATGTAATTGGTCACATTAGCACATATCAAAAAATAAATTACCATTTGAATGATTCTAGGATAACAAATTTTCTTATAATAAAATTTTTTTTTTGAAAAATTTTGAAAAATATTTTAAATTTTCTTTGCAAACGCCTTACCGTGAGAAAGCCTATCAAAAATGCTATCGATACATAAAAAATACAGGTTGTTCCATTTGAAAAAAAAAAATAGTTATTCAACGTTTTGCGTTTTGGCACACTCTGTATATTATCGGCGTGCTTTAACTAAAAGTCGTCTATTTGCTAAAACTATACGTTATTCTGAATTTTTCTGTTGTAAATTTGCCGGAGAAAATTCATAGGCCACTTTGCAATAATTTTTCAAAAATTGTTTTTTTTATAACGAAAAGTTGAATAATTCCGAAACGAAAAAAAAGTAGACCCATAATACTTTATATAAAGTTACATTATTTTTTACGTAGATTTCAACTATGCAAAAATAACTTTGGTTCATCATCCTGTATACAGCACTCTGTGCATAAAAAAAATATTTTTAACTTGTGGATTTTAAGTCAATCTATCAAATAATAAGATTTATTTGTTTTTGGGGGTATTTACGGTAATTATTATTTTCTAGAATTTATTTAGGTACAATGTCATTTCATCGCATGATTCATTAATTTTTGTTAATACCTTACCTAACTTCCTTTATCTACGCGCCTTTGCGATCACCTGATGTTTTTTGTAAATGACGATTTATCGATATTCTCACACAATTTATTCAGTTTGTCGATCACCGTTGTATGAAACGCGTCAAATAAAAATTGTCGAGTGAGTTGATTTTTCAACTGAACTCGCACAGTAAGTACTGTTTGGTATTAATTATCTTGATACTAAGTTGTAAGTAATTAAGTGTTAATACTTTCTAAGTACATTCCATGAAGTTTTAATTTATCAATTAATAATAATGTAATAAAATGTTGAATATTAAGTTCAACATATTTAGAGTAATACTATAAAGTATTAATACTTAATCAAACTTAAAACCCTAAGATTATAAGTGCGTTTGTTGTTTATTCGTGTTTTTTAATTTATAAGATGCCATTTCAGTATTTTGAGTTAGATATTAAATTCAAACAAGGTCTTACATATTAAGTACTACATTTTAGTATTAAGTGTTAAATCCTTTCATTAAAAGCAACTACCTGTATTATTCGGAGATTTTATAATTATTCGTACATACAAGAGTAAACTTAATAAACAAACTTAAAACTGAATAATATTTTAATTTTGCAGACAAATTTAAAGTGCTTCCACGTAAAATGAGTATGGCTTTTTACCTTAAGAATTTAAGTTTTTTCAAATAGATTTTTTATTAAAAAAATCTTCTTATTCTTAACCTGGATCAAACCAAGGCAGAAGGTTTAACTTTGAAACATGTTATACCTATTCTACCTAAGTACGAACTTTATACCACTTGGTTTTAAGTTGTGTGTATAAGTAAAAAATCTTTCACGCTTAGATGTTTTAAATATTACCATCCAGTTTTAAGTTTATTGACTTAACAAGCAAACCTAAAATTGAAGATTGTTGTTTTCTTAAGAATTTAAGTTTATTTAATTAATTTTCTGATTAAATGAAACTTCTGATTCTGAAATTGAGTTAAACCGAGGCGGAAGATTTAACTTTGAAACATATTACACTTTTTATTTTGACAATTTAGTTTTATGTCACAGGTCACCTTGATCTGTTATGTTGTTCTGTTATGGAAGAAAAAAAACTTAAAAAAAATATTAGGCAAGGTAGGCTTAAAATTTGTGGATTTTTAGACAACGCAAATGTGTTAAGAACGTGTTAATAAGAATGAAATATAAATATAAGAGTACCTATACTATCTAAGTTTATGCCAATTGGTTTTAAGTTGTATATATAAGTATAAATATAAAATCGTCCAGACTTAACTATTTTAAGTACTTAAAATACGTAACTATAATTAAGTAAGTAAGTTTGAATATTAAATTAAATATATTAAACGGCAAGTTAAAATGTGAGTTTTCGAGTTTTAAGTTTCTTGTGCTACTTTTAACATGCCAATTCTTTAAATTGGTTTTTAATTTCAGTGTTTTAAAATTAAGTATTAAGTTTAAACGAAAGTAAAGGTAGATAATATTTGCAGTGTTATTACACTAAGTATATTACAGTTTAAAGTATATTAAGTAGAAATAACTGTCTGTATTAAATTTTTTATATCGAGTATCGAGGAAAACTTAATTTCGTGTTTTTAAAAGTTCATTTAATTACATTTTTAACTTTTAAACACATTTCTCAGTTTAGTTCTGAAGCTCAAGGCACTTTGATCTGATACATCTAAACTGCTTTGGAACAAAAAACTTAGAAATATAATTACTAAGCGACACGAACGTATTTGTGCAACGCAAAATGTTTATTAAGGGCGAGTTAACGGCAAACTTAAAATATTTAAGTTTATTATCTAGAGAAAAATTAGTTAAATTATTAAGTACGAAGTTTATGTCACTTATAAGTGTGGTGGATAGATTGTGTAGAGAAATTTAAGTAAAAAAATATTAAATGTCAAGTCAAACATCCACGTTTTTAACGAAATATAAGTTTTAAACTTATACATAAATAAATTAGAAGTTTTAAGTATACTATAAAGTATTATTAAGTATATATAAAGTGCGAAATTTTAATGAAACTTAAAATCTGTAGTAAATACAAAGTGTTGAGATATAAAGGTTTATTAATAATACTTAAAAAATATTCGCTGGAATTTAAAGTCAGTGTAAACACGTCGGAAAGTATTAAGTTTTTGAGTAATTGAACAATTTGATAATTTGTAAACCGTTTTATTAAGTTCAAGGAATCAAGCCTCGTATTGGGAATTTAAATCAAAATAAAATAAAACGCTGACATTTGATAACAAACGCGAGATGTATTGATTTTAAGCTGACTTTGTTTAATCATGCAATATAAAGTTCAAAGAACTGGTGTTACGATATCAAGTGCAAAATGTCAAATATTGAGTGAGCCTAGAAAAAAATCGTTGTTTATTAACAACAAATTAGAAAAAAAAAACGATTTCCTCAATACTGAATGAAATCGCTTAGGCCATGCACTTTGTTCAATGGTAAGCCGGTATGGTCACATCCTGACGACATTCAACCCATGCCCACGATGATTTAACAATTAATTAGTAGCATCAAGTTGTCTAGTGTAACAAAATTAGCCAATTAATTACCGGCAATTATCATAAATTTGTCCAAAACTAGTCGACTTTAGTTAAGACAGGTGCGTGTCCAAAACTATCACCACCATCCGTCACTAGATGTCGTTGTCACCTCGTCTAGTAGTAATTTTTTTCACTTCACGGTCAGTTATGTTATTAACGCGTCGGCATACTAGAAAAACCAGTTATTGTTAATAAATAATTTCATGAACTTGAACGAGGTTCAATAGTTTTGCAATCGCGTCAATCAAACAAATTCATTCCCTCTTATATATATATTTGTAAAACGGAAACGGAAACTCGGTTTCCCTTCCAACTGGTTTGACAGATGCGTGTGAGATGGGGATTATGATACGGGGTGTTTGCGAAAAAATTGAAAAATTTCGCGATGTTGTGCGCGGACAGGTGGCCGCAATGGCCTTGAGTTGGAGTGTTAACGGCTGCGGAATTTGCCGTGATCTTGACGTGAAAGCGGCGAAGGCGTTCACGTTTCACTGTCATGGGACGAAATTGAAAAAAAAAATTCAACAAATACGAAATAAATTACCAAAAAAAAAGCCAATTAGCAGATTTGGAGTAAAGTATTTCGAAAAAGACGAAATTGTGGAGAAAAAAATGAAATGTACAGGGTGGGGCATTTTGGATGGTCGTATAATTAATAGGTGTTCTGATTTGTAAATTTTTTATTTATACATCAAGTGACGCAAAAATATTAACACGATTTTTATCAGTTACTGTTTTAAGTCTTTTATAAATCAAAAAATATATCTATGTTTTTTTAACAAAATCAATTTTTGTTTATTTGTTACAATGAATTTAAATTTCAATTTAATGAAAAATTGAGCGTACACATTTCTTACATCTTTCAACAATGTAACAAAACTTAGTGACTACCTCCGGTAGCTATGTACAGGGTGAGGTACATTAGATGTCTGAATAGAAAATCTCCGAAACTAAGAGGTTTAGAACGAAATGAGTGGCACATTTTTAAGTTAGTTTTTTGAAAACATAATTATCCCGTTATCGTCTTTTGTTTTTGACTTACAAACAAAATTTGATGCAGTAAGATCTTAAAAAATTCATGTGTTTTTTATTATGTGTAATACTTATTTGAAATAAAGACATTATTCAGGCGCCTTTTCACGTAGAATTTAAAAGTGCAGTCAGTGATTTTTTTTACAAATTCGTTTTGCTGTAATAATATCATGAAGTTTATTTTTTTAAATATTAACCATAGTTGGCCCTGATATTTTATAAAAGCTGATTTTTTTAATTTATAATGGCCATTTGTGTAATACACAAACTTTATACATTAAAAAACATAATATTTTGATTCTTAATTCTACGGGGTGAGTGCTAAAAGTATTTGTCACTATATTTCAAAATCTAGTGGTCGGTGCAAATTTTTTTAGCATTTTTTCCTTCCTTCTAATTAAAATTAATTAATAAAGAATAATAATATCAATAAAATTAAAAATATGAAAAAATTAGATAATCAAAATTATATTATGTGTTTTTGAGCAAAAAATTCTTACAAAAATATTTGATAGCTCTAAAATTATGTTAATTTAAAATTTTAACTTTTACTTAATTAATTATTATTTGGGGCTAGCAACATTTCTTTGCTTACTTTTTTTATTCTTAGTAGTTAATTAATTAATTAGTTTATTTTAGTTATCAAGAATTGTAGAAAATTTCTGAAAAAAATTGCAGACATAGAGAAAAATACGTAGTATTTAATAGCAAACGCTAAATTTTGTGCGATTATTATTTTTTGAGAAATAGTAAAAATGTACCTTTATTAGACTCACCCTGTACGCAAAAGTGGAAATTTTAGCAATATTTAAAACTTTCATATTATTCTTATTATTATAGAAAAATTTTTTTTTGAAACAAAGACATAATTTTTATTAAGCGCTTTTTTGACGAAGAATTTAATTGTGTAGTAACTTTCGTTGAAAAGCATAAAGTTGTAATTTTTAAATACACTATAGTTGGCTGTGACATTTAGCAAAAGCTTACTTTTTTCTGATATAAAATGTTTGTTTGCAATTTTTATAAATTAAAAAAAGCATTTTGTGATCATTAATTGCAGTTGGCCACGAGAAAAAAACAAGCATTAATAATTTTTATGTTATTTTAACATTATTTAATGCAAAATTAACAAAACAATTATTAATAAACCTTCTAGTTTTCGACATTTAAAATGCAGCTCTCTGTACATAGCTACCGGGAGTGCTCAAGAAGTTTTGTTACATTGATCATCGGAAGATGTGAGCAACGTGAAGGTAAAATTTTTCCTAAATTGTTAGCTTCATTGTAATACAGGGCGCGCATATAAATTAAAATTAATGTGGTTCCAAAATAATATAAATACTTACATATAATATAATATAATATAAATAAATATAACATTAATCATAGCTGGCTGTGACATTTTTGAAATACTTTGAAATATTTACTTCGGTAATAGACAATTTTTATACATTAAAAAATGTTTTTGAGCAAGAAATTTTTATAAAAATATATATTTGCTTTCATCAGAATTAGGTACGTTTTTTAATTTTTACTTATTTACTTATTTTTTGGGGGGGCGATCAATAATTTGATGTTAATGTGGTTTCAGGAAATATAAATATATATTTTATACAAATAAATAAATATATAAATATAAAATTGGCTGTAATTTTAATTTTTTTTTATTTGCAACTTTTATTTGGTTTGGTAGTATACAATTTTTATACATTTAAAACACACATAATATTTTGATTCTTAATTGCAGTTGGCAATGAAAAATCGAACATTAATAAGTTAACTTCTTTTCTAACACTATTTAATGCAAAATCAACAAAACAATTATTGTTAAATTTAGTAATTTTAAAATGCACAATCTTGTACACAGCTACCGGGGGTGCTCAGAAAGTTTTGTTACATTGTTCGAAAATGTAAGAATGTAAGAATACAGGGTGCACCAATAAATTAAAAATTGTTCCAATTTTTTTTTGATTTGTCGATTGTATGTTACAGTAAAAGAGTTAAAACAATATTGATAAGAACCGCGTTAGTATTTGTGCGTCACTCGATTTATAAATAAAAAACAAAGATCAGAGGACAATTTTTATTAATTTATTTATTTATCGTTTCTAAAACATTTTTCATGTTTTTCGATTTTGTAAAATTTTGACTTGTCATTTTCTCTTCTTATCAATGTTATCATTTCCTCGTTCAAGTTCAAGGCCATCAAAGTCCAACATTGCTGTACGTATATTTTTTGGAAATTGTCAGTGGTTGAATGACCCAGATACATAATCAATGCCATGATCACATAATTATTAATTTCGTCACGTCATCCGCACATACTGCCAACATGTCGTGGAAAAAAACACTAATCCAGCCACACCTGATCGATCCACTGATTAATGTAAATCGTCTCGATCAGGGTGGCTTTTAAGGAGTTAATTGCCTGCTGCCCGCGATGATGCTCTTAATATGTTTTCGATGTAAAACAGGCCATGTGCAAATGGTCGAAACCGGCCTTCGTCCCACGTAAAAAATCGAAAAAAAATTATTGACGCGTCCCGGTAGACGCACGTGTCGCTTTGACACTTAAATATAGATTGCGGATTACAAAATTGGGGTCACGGGGTTAACAAGTAACGACGAGATAAAAAAATTCACAATATTTTGGCAAATGATAAAGTTCAACGCGGAGCGTCATCGTCGGTGTATGAATGACTGGTTTTTTTGGGTTAGAGGCTAGTGAAGAAAAAATTGTAAATATTTTCGAATCATGATGGAAATTGATTGAAATTGGTGCGAAAATTGGGGCAAAAAATTGTAAACAATGAATTAATACGAGCCGATGATTAAAATAAGGAAATTTTTGCGTGGAAGGATTAGATACGGATTAGAATATATTTAAAAAAAATACAGATATGGAGCAGGATGTTGGGTTTGAAGGTCGCGGAATGATCAGACGATTCGATTGCGGAATTTTTTTCACTCAAAAGTATGTACTATTTTTTTAGTCACAAAAACAACTTTTTTTTGTTTAAGACTTTCAACAACAAACTACCAAGTGTAATTATATGTTTTTTTTTACTTAAAATCGCGTACTTCTATTTAGTTTTTTTTTATATTTATTATGATTGATTATGACCGCTATACAGGGAGTTCTCTAAGAAACATGTACAGTTATAAAATAAAATAGTTATAAAATAATTCATTAAAGTATTTTTGAGCCTAATTTAATTATTGATTCTTTACATGAACTGTTTCATTAAATGAAAATACCGCATAATAAAATAATTGTTTTTTTACGAACTTAATTAATTGGCGCAGTCAGTAGGATTTGCATTTGTATGTGTATAAATAATATTTTGATAATACTTTTTTTAAATACAAGTGTCTTTATTTTGTCTCTTTTAGTATTTCCGTTTTACGAATACTTTTCCTATTTTGTTGTTCATTTGCGTTTATGTATATTTTCTTGTTTTTTTTATTTTGAAAATATCGCACAAGATGAATAAAACGAACTAAATTGGCGCAGTCAGTAGAATTAACTTATCACTTATTCAGATTTAATTTGAACAAAAAAGGATAATTCTACCTTTATTCTCTTAACTAGTGAGAGAAGAAATAAAAAAAATTAATAACAAAAAATCAAACAATGGTGAAATCAAATAATGTTAAAACATCGTGAGTATATTTTTTTTAGTTTAGATTAAATACCTAATGATATTTCGTTATTTTTTTTCTCGTATTCTCTTGTTAATATATTTTTGTTTTTTGTATTTTTTGTTATTATACGTCTTTGACATTTCGTACATATTTTTGGTTATATTTTCTTTGTGGAGTTGTTATAAAACTTCATAAACAAACTTTATTATTTTGCCAGACTTTTATGTTTTTTTTTTACTTTATTTATTTTTGTCTCTTTTGGCAATTATGTTTTAATACTTTTTTTAATTCATCTGCTTTGTACTGCTGTGCACATTTTTCTGTCTTTTTTTTATTTTAACAGTTTCTTTTTTATCTTTATCGTTACGTTGTACTTAGTTTTATTATAATAGTAGTAGAAATTGTTTTAATGAATAAAAAATACATCACAATGCGACCATAATCTCAAAAAAATGTCAAAGTTAGGATGATTTTAGGTGGTTCTTGTAACAAGAACTATTGGAGTTTGAAAACTCAAAAGCAAAAATATATCGAGTGAGTATAAGTAATGCATAAAATTCATATTTTCGTTATAGTAATTTTTTGAAATGCAAAAAACAAAAAAAAAAACAGAATGCCTATCATGTGTAATTATCATTATATGTTTTTTAACACTTTTACTATATTTTCATTTTTTTGAATTTTTTGAAATTTATTTTCTCAATTTTTTACACTTACCCGAAAAAATAAAGAAGTATACTATCAAGAGTAGTAAACTAAAGTAAAATCGGCCTGTTTGACAATTTTTTTGAAAAGTGACCCACAACAAAAATATTAATTTTTTATATATATTTTATATTGCGATTGTTATTTTCTGATCACCTCTGGTATACTCGTATATTATCTTTGGAAGAAAAAATTATTTAAAATTAATGAATCATTTAGCTATGTGTAGGTATTAAATGATATTTCGTTATTAGTTTTTTGTTTTTTTTTCCATTTGTTTTAATTAAACTGTTCGTAGCTTTTTGCCTTTAATTTATTTTTGGTTTTTTTTGGTGTTTTTTTTTGTATTATGCGTCTAGATTTTTTTCACTTTTGTACCATGAGATCGAAATTGTTCTGAATTAGAGCAAGCTGTGCCTGCGGAACTTTAGCCACAATTTTACCGTTTATTTACGGCTGCACTTTTGAGGTTATGTTGTCTTCAGCTGTTTTTTCACAAAATATGTTGTGATTAAAGTTACACTTCACTTTCATGGCTTGCTCCAATTGAGTACATTTCTGATCTCATGTTATCTATCATTTGGTTTTGCCTAGTGAACAATTTTGTGGAGTTATTTCGAGATTTTGAACAAACGTGTTTTTTTCTTTAGACTTTCATATTTTTGTGTCTTTTGAGTACTTTTCCTTAATTTTTATTCTTTTTATTTTTTTTGTTGTTTTCTTCATTTTCTTTTTTCTTTGTATAGAAATTGTTTTAATGAAGGAAAAATACAGTACAATACAAATATTAATCCCTGAAATAAAAAGAATGATATATGCCATTACATACTTTTTTTAGTATGTTATAAGTAAACTCTTATAAGCATTTGTTTAATTTATTTTTGCTTATTTTTAGTGTATTTTTGTTGTATTTCAGCCCAAAAAAATTAATAGTGAAAATATTGCGATTTGTATTTTCTGACCACCCCCGGTATAGCTAACTTTGTAGAGTAAATTTATTTAAAATGAATCATTCCGAAAATTATGTGGAAACAAGTACGATATTTTTTCAAAAATAATAAGATGAAAACTTCCCGTCGTGGAATAAATTTCCCGTCTCGTCGAATCCGCTCCGTCATTATTATTTATTAAATCATTTTATAACTCATTTTTTTCCTTTTATTTTAAACCGTTCTGACTTTAATTAATTATAAATCGCATAATTACGTACAGTGCGTTCTATTATACACAATTATAATTCTCATTTTATTAATAAACCGTTTTATATTTATCTAGTCGATTTGCATTTAATAATAATCTTCAAACAACAACGAGAAGAGAACGAATAATAAAGAAATTCCGATGACTAAGTCGAAGGACAGACACTCAAGTGCGGTCCTGCACCACTCCCATCCGGGGCTCGCTTAACGATAATGGCGGCACCACCCCCACGTCATTTGTTAGCGTCCGGTGGCGGCGTCGCCGACGGCACAAACCGATAAACGCATTATAGACGAATGGCAAACGACGCCACAACCGCAGACGCAATTATTACCAAAAAATATATATTTAAGGCACTCGCTACGTCGCTCGTGCTGCAATGTCCTTTCCAATAAATGCAATACTAGCGAAACATTACTTTTAATTTGGTTTCTTAGTTAATTTTCCAACTAGCGGTTAAAAAAAAATAAAAATTGATTATACAGAGTGTCCCAAAAAAGCATGACATCATAATATTATTTTTTTTAATGGCATGCTATTATTTTTTGTGGTTATTAGGATCTCATTCTAGCTTCTTATATGTTCCTAATTTTTTTAATCGGTTCAAGAATTACTGTAAAAAATAAAAACTAAAAAAATTGGTTTTGAACCTTTATTTTTCAAAATTAATAAAAAATGGAAACAGTGCTTTTTTGATGACATTATTTATTTTTGACAACAGACTTATTAATTAAGTTTTTTATTAATTCTTAAACTAATGGAGTAAAACCTATTTTTTTGTTTTTATTTTTTTATGTAATACCTGAACCGATTTGGAAAAAACTTTAGGGACATGTAAGAAATTAAAAAGGTATCCTAATGAGTACAAAAAAATAATCTTTTGTTACTAAAAAAAAATATTAATATGTTGTAATACTTTTTTGGGACACTCTGTATATTAAAAAATAGTTTCCTAAAATACGTCCTAGAGTATAAATAAGGTTTCGAAAATATCAAAACTCTAACTGTACTAATAACTAAGCTACAGAAGATGGGGTCTGTGTTGAACCACCCTGTATAATCAGTCTCATTCGAGAAAATAAGACTATTTAAATTCCAAAACTTTTACTTTATAAAATTTTTCAGTGTTCTCCCTAAAGATCTTAACTATTTTTTCTTAAAAGTTCTACTGAATAAAATAAAGATCTATTTAGTTTTTATTTATTATTATTAAACAAAAAAAAAAACACAAAACTTTCAGTTGTTGCAAATTTGCGCTTGTGACCGCCTGTATATGCATATTTTGTATAAATAAAGTCGTAAATAAAAAATAAAAATAATTCAGAAATAGAAATAACTTATCGAAAATTTGTTTATTGCAAATAGGACGATGCTATCTGCGATATTTGTAATAAATTTAACTGCTTATCTGTTTGTCAATTCTAAAAAAAATAACACATCAAATTGTATTCTAGTGCCTAAAAAATAGTCAGGTGTTTTTTTTTGGAAATAATTTTAGGTAATTAATTAAAAAACTGAGTAAGCTGTGTAAAACAAAATCGTTCGGACGCAACCTTCGCCTGCTTCTCTCTTATCGACTTCCTCGTCGTATAATAACGTAAATACCAGTCATCTGTGTGTGTAGGTCATCGTTTATCGCGTACGCATGCATAATACAGCGAAACAATCGCAAGCGTCGTCGCGTTTATATGTTGTGATCGCGGTCGGCTGGGGTCAAATGACAGGTAGCGAGGTATAGTTGGCGCGATGCTCACCTGGATGACGTCATTGGGACGTACGTAAGATGTGGGCGTGTCAACGAGTGAACCACTATTGGTCGTGTGGGTGGCAGGAGACAAAGGCCGCCGCCCACTTCGCCCACTCGACCGACACGGCCTACTGCGACAAGCGGGTGTCTTATTGCGATTTTTTGCGAGAAAATAAACAATTGAACAAGTTGAGATGGATGGAGAATGGATGATGGACCAATGGTTGGGGTTTAAATTAATTGGGACTTTGCACCCGGCGCATCCACCATTATTGCTAATTAAAAATGCATAATTAATTTAATTAAATTAAAACATTTGCTTCAGCTGTGAATAATTAGTTGATTCTGGGGAAGTTAATTAAATTAATAAATAGTTAGGTACTCTAATTCATTTACTATTTTCTTGTTTTTTCATTTTTTTTTCAGTTTCTGTTAGGTTAGACAAGTTGTTTGACAAGTTCATTGTTTAACAATGGTTTATTATGTTCGAGTTCGTTTAGTGTTTTAGTTAGTTTTTTGGCAATTTTCCAGTTATTATCGAAATTTCTGGTTTTACCATTTTTTTTTGATCTTTCAGTTATTTGGGTTATGATAACGATGTATTCAGTGTTCCAGTTTGTGTTAGATTTCGGGCTTATTTGTAATTTTAGTAAGTTTGGATTTCTTCGTTGTTTTAGTTTTTCGCAAATTTTTTTCGAATTTGAAGTTCGAATTTATTTGTATTTTTCAGTTTTTGTTTATTAAGGTCAAGTTCATTTGAGTTTTTCTAATTTTTTTTCTATCGAGTTTTTGCGAATTCTGTTTCATTAAAGTTTTCTGTTTTTTCCAGTTTAAGTTATTTAGTTTTACAATTTCTAGTTTTTTCGATCTTCTATAAAAAAAACTTAAAGTTATTTTAGTTAAGTATGCGTACAGTGTTCCAATTTTTTCAAGTTCAAGTTTTTCAGTTTTTGAGGTTAGGTTAAAACTTAGTAAACTCTTTCCTTTAGTTCAACAAGTTCATTATTTCTTATTAATCTCGAGCTCATTTGTTATTTGAAATAGTTTTTCACCTGTTTTCTAGTTTTTCCATCGTTTGTTTATCCATGAGTTAAAAGTTCGAATTAATTTGAGTTTTCCAGTTCTTCAGGTTTATAAGTTAATCTAATTCTATCATTTTTCTAAGTTTTCTTTTTTGCTCAAATCTTTGCTTTAGTAATTTGTTACTTTTTAAATAATGTACTATTTATGTGTTTACTTGGCTTTTACTTTAGATTTTTTCTCGGTTTTTGGTCAAATAAAGTCTTCAGTTTTTTAGCTTTTTAAGTCCTGATTTTCCGCTTTTTCGTTTTTTTTTAGGACTGTTTACATTTTTATTTAACTATTTCAGTTGTTTATTTCTTACTTATGCTAGATTTTTTTGCAGTTCTGTTTTCTAAAGAACTACTAACTAAAATGGGTTAATTTGAGAGATTAATAATTAAACCATCCAAATTTTAGTTAAACCTCAGACACTAATTAACTGTAAACGTCTTAAGTTCGAATTCATTTGAGTTTTCCTGTTCTTGTTTTTTCCAATTTTTAGTTCTTCAAGTTTGGGTTAAATACTTGAGTTTCTAAGTTAATCTAATTTGGTCTATTTTCTGAATTTACCTAGAAATAATTATATCATTGTTTCCTTTTTTTATTTAAAATTTTTCTAATGTTCACGTTATATATCTACTGAATTTTTTAGATAGGTTTCTAGTTAGAGGAAATCTTCAATTTTTCGGCTATTTAAGTTTAGATTTTTCGGTTTTTTGTTTTTTTTTTTGTTGAAAACTGTTTATATTTTTGTGAATAGATTTTCGAGTTACGTACTATTGTTTGAGTTTTTGTTCTGTTCTTATGATCTTAAGTTATTTTTTTGCAGTTTTGTTTTAAATAAAGATCTAGATAAACCAAGATTTTAATTAACTATAAATTTTACCACCATTTTACCGTTTAACTGACTTTTGGTTCTTTAAAATTGTATTTAATACTCTTAAATTCGTAACTATTCTGAGCTCTCTGGTTTTGTAAGTTCAAAACGTTTCACTTAAATTTTTCGCGGTGTTTCAAGTTTAGAATTTTCCCAAAAAATTTGGTTTAACCCCACGGTTAAACACCAGTTAACCGGAGTTTTCCAGTTCTTGTACTCTCGAATTTTTTAGTTCCACTAGTTTGTGTTTCTCAGTTAATGTAATTCGTTTAATTAAATTAATCTAAATTTAGTTGCATTGTTTTTTCTTTTTTTTTTCTGTTTAAATATTTATTTTATTTTTTCTATTCTTTTAATGAGTCTACATATTCAATTTTTTAGCATGGTTTAGCGTTTTCTAGGTTCTAGTTAGATGAAATATTCATTGTTTTCTGGTTGTTTAACTTGTGATTTTTTTTAATCACAAACCAAAGATTAATTAAGTTAACCAAAATTTAATTAAACTTCAAAAATTAAGCAACTATAAATATGGTTTAAATTTAACGGTTTAACGAAGAACTAACTAGATTGGTTTAACCAAAGATTAATTAAGTTATCCAAATCTTAGTTAAACCTCAGAATCTAAGCAACTATAAATATGGTTTACATTTAACGGTTTAATGAAGAACTAACTAGATTGGTTAAACTAAAGATTAATTAAGTTATCCAAATCTTAGTTAAACCTCAGAAATTAAGCGACTATAAATATGGTTTAAATTAACCGGTTTATCGAAGAACTAACTAGATTGGTTAAACCAAAAATAATTAAGTTATTCAAATCTTAGTTAAACCTCAAAAACTATGCAACTATAAGTATGATTTAAATTTAACGGTTGAACGAAAAACTAACTAGATTGGTTAAACCAAAGATTAATTAAGTTATCCAAATCTTAGTTAAACCTCAGAAATTAAGCAACTATAAGTATGGTTTCAATTTACCGGGTTAACTGATGCATGAATTTAATGTTCTTGAATGACATTAAAACAAAATCCTGTCCATTATTTTAAACAGTTGACATGGCTAAAATTTTCATTTGTAAAAGATGTTTAAACCGAAAATGTTTCGCGTCCGTGTCGAGGTAACGTTATCTAACGACGTTTCGCAACATCCAGGTCACCCATCAGTCAACCCATTACCCAACAATGACACAAAGCCGTTCATTTTCAAATGACACCATTGACACCGCATCTAATTTTTACAAATATCGCACTTCAATTACCATATTATCTCTCTCCACTTGACGTTTATTAATAATGGTCCCATTGTTCCCTCGTAATAACTCAATTATATAACCGGTGTTTACCATATTGTTTACGCTCATTACCCATTGTCCCAGCGCCCTCTAGCTTTAAGCCACGGCCACTAGATCCGACACACCCTGCAATTAACCCCCGAATTTCATCCCCAAAATTCGTTCGTCTACTCGCCACCAGAGGGCGAAATTCTAGTTTGACGGGGTGGCGCGTGGCGCCGCCACCACCATGCACCGCCGCCATCGATCCAAGCGAAAAAATTGAATTTATTTCTCCGAAAAAAAAAACAAAAACAAAAAACAAATGGATGGCGGCAATGTACGACAAAAGAATTTTTGAAGAAGTCGAGACATTGACGGACCGATGTCGTCGATTGTAAAAAGTGGTCGCGGTAGGCCGGGCATGCACACATTATAAAAGACAGAGACGGTGATTATGTCGGTGGAATTTCGGACGTAAGGGGTTGATACCAAATTGGATGAAATAGTAGGCTAGGTCGGAAACAAAAGACTTTCGCTCTTAACTAATGTATGCAGGAGAAATGATAAATGGGTGCGTTTGTTTACGTTTTCGAGCTAAGTTGGCTGAGAAAATGATGATAATTGAGGTTGCGAAAGGTTAAGGAATTTCATTTTATGGCACACGGGATGGAATGACTGGTTTTTGTGCGACGGTAAATTGGAGTAATTGGCCAAAAGGTTCATAGCTAATGAGTAATGACATTTTTTTGTTAGAGTATCAGTTTTACAAATTAGTTATATACTTACATCCCTATTGTATAACTAATGTCAGTAAACTTCAAAATATTAATTTTTACATAAATTTAATGAACTATGTAGTTTTTCACTTGAACACATATAACTAATGTAATTATGTAAAATTAACTATAATTTTCGTCGATAATAACTTATTACATAATTTTTTTCACTTATAACAAAATCGTTATATGCTTACATCCCTATTGTATAACTAGTGTCAATAAACTATAAAATATGAATTTTTACATAAATTTAATTAAATAGTTTCTAACTTGAACTCATATAACTAATGTAATTTTGTAAAATTAACTATAATTCGCGTCGATAATAACTTATTACATAATTTTTTTCACTTATAACAAAATCGTTATATGCTTACATCCCTATTGTATAACTAGTGTCAATAAACTATAAAATATGAATTTTTACATAAACTTAATTAAATAGTTTCTAACTTGAACTCATATAACTAATGTAATTTTGTAAAATTAACTATAATTCGCGTCGGTAATAACTTATTACATATTTTTTTTTCACTTATGACAAAATAGTTATATGCTTACATACCTATTGTATAACTAGTGTCAATAAAATATAAAATATTAATTTTTACATAAATTTAATTAAATAGTTTCTAACTTAAACACATATAACTAATGTAATTATGTAAAATTAACTATAATTCGCGTGGATAATAACTTATTACATAATAATTTTCTTCAATTATAACATGGTGTCATAGTTAATAAGCCTATTAACTAATGTAAAATTGTCAAATGTAGAACAGGTGCTGTACTCCATAGTAATATACCGGGTGTTTCAGTTTGGTGTTTGTCCCCTTGTAACTTTTTTACTTTACTTATACAAAAAACTATAACATACTGTACGTATACAGGGTGTCTCACCTCAACTTCCGCCTTCTGTAGCTCAGTTATTACTGAAGATGGACTTATGAAATTTTGTAGACGTTATTTATACTCTAGGACGCATTTTGGGAAAATATTTTTGATTAAACAAGTTATGCCAAAAAAGTGTGACGTCATGATGACATATTTTTTAATAGTTTGCTATCATTTTTTTTTGCACCTACTAGGATGTCCTTTTAGTTATTTACATACTCTTATATTCATTTTAAAATCGGTTGAGAAATTACTGTTGCAAAATTAAAACTTAAAAAAAATCGGTTTTGCACCCTTACTTTTAAAAATTAATAAAATATAAAAACAGTGCTTTTTTGGTGACATTATTATTAGATACGTATAGAACAAGGTCTAACTGGCATATTAATCATGTTTAATTGATCCGAATTACTACAGGGTGTTTAGAATTTACTTCCGAACTTTTCGATGTGAAATTTCAAAACGAACATTTTTTTTTATTACAGTCCTTATGTAAGTACAAATATTTGTCAAAAACTCGTTTTGTTAACTATTTTAGTGACAAACTATTTTAGTGGATAAAATTCGAATAAGATTTTGACCACAAAACACACACTAGGAATTATTTGCTAAAAATTCTTATGGAAATTGTTGTAACTAATGGAACTTTGAAGCTCATTAGAGGATTTAGTGCAAAATATTTTTTTTAATAATAACTAATAACTAATGTAGGAAATAGTTCCTTATTTCATTTTAGTAGTTATGCCAATAAACCAAATATTCGTTATTTATTCATAAATTTTATTAATAAGAAAGGTTAACTGTAACACTGTAACTATTCTTATATAACTATTCAGATTTTGACATAATTTCACCATCTTCCTTAACTTGGTTTACTTAACTTGCTTTCAAAGTTAATTGATCTTGGTAACTAGTATTGAATGGTAAAACAGATATAATCGTAATGTCATAATGAACCAAGGTTAGCTATTTTTAAACTATTAGTTAAAAAGTAAAATTACAAAATCGAAGTACTAACTGTTGAAATTTAAAAGCTAGTTATAGTAACTTAACTTGTAACTAATGTCACATACACTTATACCTACTCATTTGAATGTAATACATAGTTAATAACTAGTGTCATTAGATAATGTAACTAATGTAATTTTGGAACCTTAACTAAAACAATTGTTAAACATAATTAAATCTACATGAGAAAATTTTTCCAACCCAGTTTTTACTAACTTAAAATTCTTTACTTTTTTGTAACCTGACCTGAACTTTCTGTCATAGTTAATAAAACCTTTAAACTGGAGTTAAATTGTAAAGTTATCCTTATTTCAGTTAGCCATATTTGATAATGTTTTAAACTACAAACATAAAATAATTTTTCGTAGCATAAATAATTAACCAGTGTCTAAAGCCAGTTATTTTAATATCGGGTTAAATATAAACTTGAGGTTAAAGCCAGAAAAACATATTTCCCACTTTGAAATAACCTGACTTAAACTTTTTCTTAATCAGATCTAAGGTAGGAATTAAGATAGAGTTAAACTAATTTTTTAAACTTAAACTTTGTCAAACTACAACTAAAATAAAAAACTTAACTAGTGTCATCGAGTGAACATTCCAACTAGTAATCCCGCATTTAAACTTAGTTTATTCTACTAACTTCATTAAACTTCAGGTTGTGTATAAATTATCTCTAATTTTGCGCTTCATCTGTTTTAGAATGATCCCCGTTTAACTATTTGTTTATTTTGTATCATTTCAGAGAGTTTTCTATGGCCGTGGAAAGTTACTAACTTGTATCATTTTTAACATTCGTTTTGTAACAATAATTAAATATTATCATTGTCTTACTTAACTATCGTTGATGACAAGTTTGTTATACAACAACTGAAACGTAATCATTTACTTTTATTAATAAAATCAATTAACTAATGTAAAAATGCCAAACAATTACGTTATGTAATTAATTAATTATTAGTGTCTTAATAATTTATTCACAGAACAACTTTATAGCGTGAAACTGAGTCACTAAGTTATCTATTAGCTGTTTCAAAACTATAAAAACGTCAACGTCGCATTTTCTCTCAAAATAGTGTTACAAATTACGAGCAAAAAAATAATAATTTCAATGAGAGATCTAATAATTAATAACTATTTTACAATTTTGTTAACCTTATTTAAAAAAATAATTCGGTAAATTGCGACGTTGGCGTTTTTATAGTTATGAAACAGCTAGTATAGATAATTTTCGTACAATGGTAATGCAAAGTAAGTCGAGAGATGTTAGTTTTTTGGGTTGTTCCAGTTAATAAAACCGCACTTAGATGTAGTTATTTTACTAACTTAATTAAGCTTCAGGTTGTATATAATTAATTAACTCTGATTTCGCGCTTCATTTGTTCTAGAGGGTGAACCTCAGTCTAGCTATTTATTTACTTTGTACGAATTCAAAGTGTTCACATATTAAAATAAATTTCCATCAATTTGGGAGGTCTCACTTTTAGTAAATATGATTAACACAAATAACAAACAAAACTGACCGTTTTTAGCTTTTATAATTGCTATCACAATTAGTTAATAAATACGTAAACATCATCATTTTCACTCGATCCTCGTTTTTAATTCATCCATTGTTTGATTTCACGCAAATATGTTTGGTCAATTGATATAATACATAAAACAAAAGCTCGGTTTTAAGGCATATCTACAATTTACACACACACACACACACACAGCAGGCTGTGATTTTATTAATTAACCGAAAACAAAAAACACTAGACAAAGACGTTGCGATTTACTTAGATAATAAACGTTTATTAGCTTCAAGACGAACAACAATTACCGCCGGCTGTTATTATTTAGGTTTAATCAAGTAGTCGGCGGATTCGGTTAGGTTAGGTCGCCCCCGGGAGGCGGCGGGGATCGATAGGGTCGCGCCGTCGATGTCTTGACCTACATTAAGAACAAGGGACGTTATAACCGAATATCATCACTCTTTTTTCAACTAACTAACCAATTTAACTAATTTAACTAATGTTAAATTTAACAAAATTTATGACTAGAATTTTGATTTCACATTACTTACATTATTGTCAGTTATCATTAATATACCGGGTGTTTCAGTTTGGTATTCGCAACACAAATTTTTCATCAACTTTTTTGTAAAAGATGTAATACAAACCATGTACAGGGTGGCTCAGATATATGGATATAGTTAAATATTATCAAAACTATTTACCAAAGCTTGTTGGAATTTGGTATATTTTTAAGAGTATATAAATACTATCGTCTCAGATATGTATCAAATTTTTTATTCATTTGTTTTTAAGACACTTGATTTTTTTTAATGGCAAGCAGGGTCAAATTTAATATTTTTTAGAAGAGCATTTTTTTCGAGTTTTATATATATATCGATAAAAATAAAGTATATATATACACTTTATTTTCATCGAAACTTAAAAAAATTCAAACTAATAAAATTTTGAAAAATGTATTTTGTTAGTCTTGGAAAAATTCCCTTTTTTTCCGTTTGAACATTGACCAAAAAATATGTAAAAGGTAATAATAATTGTTAAAATAACACGTTTAAAGAAAAGGAACACATTTTAATAAAAAAATCATTAGCTTCATTAATTTTTTTTGGCGACCTCTGTATATTTTTGAATGAAATGGCAGAATCATCAGTTTAGCTTTATGATGACATTTGTTTAAATATATTATTATATTATATATTGTATATTATATATTATATATTATATATTATATATTATATATTATATATTATATATTATATATTATATATTATATATTATAATATATGACAACGAAAATAATTATTATAAACTTTTATTTACTCATTTTGTCCAAAATAATTTTTTGTCACCCCTCGTAGATTAAAATCATCTAACCTTTGTTGATCTTTTATGACAAGTCGAAATGTTTTTTTGACACTTTACTAAAGTGAAATAAAATTATTTTCTTAGCTAATTTTTTCTTGAAATTAACTATTTAGCTTACGCAATTTTTAATTATTAATTGTTCTAACACTACTCTAAGGTATGGGGTGTGCTACATATTTGGAATCAGAAGTTAATTACCTATCATAAAATGATGCAAAAAAATATACAGGGTGCTATTTGAAAAAAAAAATTGACAGTCACATTTTTGACATATGTCATCATCGTAAAGGTGGGTTGATAATTTTATCCAATAGATTTCGTCAATTAATTTGGAAATATATATAGTTTGTTATACTATTTTTTTAAATAAAAAAGTTACAAGGGTGCGAATACCAAACTGAAACCCCCGGTATAGCGTGTCGGTAAGGCAGGGCACATATTTCCGTGGCGGCAAATTCAAATTCGGTGATTGGCCTTTTATCGATCGCCGCCCCAAATTCGGGGGCGGCGAATATTCCATGTGTGTTCTCAAGGCCTCGTTGCGCTGCCGTTCCCAGACAGGTCCCCCGTCTCGCCTTAAAGGGAATGTGACGGCAAGTTTTTTTTTAAAGTAGGCCTGCCCGAAAAAAGCGAACACACTGCGTCGCGACGCTGCTGGGGGCGGGCGGGCGTCGCGGCATATCGAACGGACGGACCAACTTTACTGCACGCACACGGCGACGTTTTACCGATTTTTGTGTGTTTTTTTTGTTTTCGTCAATTGCCTAAGACTACAGCAGACGCTCTAATTGCGGGAAATTGGGGGCGGATGGAGGTCAAGGCGAGGGAGCGGCGTGGAACTGCCCTTACGCAAATGATGGGTTTGTGAATGGAGGGTGGACGAAGACGAAAGGGTGGAAGGGGAAGGGCTGGCACAACACGCAGGAAATGGGGCTTTTAACTAAATTCTTAACTTCGGTTAAATTATAGTTAACTAATAGTTTCCACTTTTAACCAGTGCTTCGATGGGTTAAAAAGTAACAAAACACGTAGGGTGTGTGGATATTGACACAATTACTTCAGCTAATTTTTAGCTAATTTTATGTGTCTGTTAGCTATATAGTTAAATTAGTTAACCAGTAAAAAATTGCCGTTCAAAGGCTAATTGTTGTGAATAATGTTTTTAATTTAAGGAACACTAATAAGTGTTAATTAACTAATAATTAACTAAGTAACTCGAATTATAGCTTGAAAACATTTGACATCAGTTAAATTCATTTTCTTTGCCTAATCTTTCTGTAGTTGATTATGTAACTAATGTAAAACTATCAAATTTACGAATCAAAATAAAGAATTAATTTTAGAGTGTAAGTGTAAGGAGAGTTAATGGAAAAAAAAGTTCAAAATATATCATAATTACAAAATGCAATGATTTTAGTTAAATTTTTAACTTAAAGAAGCAATTTCTTAGATCTATGAAAAATCATAATATCTTCGTATGCTATGATACTGTTACACTAGTTAATACGTTTTTTCAGTTTTTATATTTATCACTTTATGGTTACAATTTTTTTAACTAATGTAAATTTTTCCACATGACATAAAGTAAATGTAAAAATTGATGTTAACTAATACTTTAAATTAGTAGAACTCTTCCCATTTTCCATTAATTTAAACAATTTTAGGTCTTTTTGCTTGAATTGATAATAACATTGTGACACTACAAGGTGAGTCTGCTAAAAGAACATATATATAGAATAATTATATCTCAAAAACTTATATTTTTTTAGTTATTGTAATTTTTATTCAGATTGTTTTTTAATTCCTTAAAATTAGAATTAAGTAATTATTTAATTCAGATAAGTAGTTTCAAATATGTTGTTTTGTGTAAAAAATCCGTATAAAAAATATCAAAAGTTCCAAAAATTCTAATAAACTTTACTTTGGTGCTCAATTCATCAATTAATCAACATTAGAAATCAAGAAATTTTAAATAATTAATTATTTTCATATTTTTAATAAATTCATTTTAATTATACAGAAGGGTTCAAAAATTCTGAAAAAATTCACATGCAAAGAGAAAATGACAAAGTATTTATTAGCACACGCTGATTTTTATGCGTCTATTAGTTTTTACGATATAGGCAAAAATACTTCTAGCAGAGTCACCCTGTATACTTTTTAGTAGCAAGTTTTTAATCAGCAAAAGTCTTATTTTTTATATTTCGATCTTTAAATTATATATTTTAACATTCTTTTAAATATAGTCAGTTTGGGTTTTACAATTTTTTGAAACGCTTAAACTTCAACGTAAGAGTTTTTAGTATATATTTAGTATATTTTAGTATAAATCTCCACTTCATAGCGTAACATTTATGTTTTTAAGAAACTTAAGCTTTTTATTAAAGATTCTATTCAATAAGCGGAAATTTTATGATATGATCTTTCAATCAAATTGCAAAAATTTTAAATTTAACATTTTTTTACGGTTCGTAAGTCTGTGGTATTCTTAAATGCAAACTTCACTTGTAAATTCTTCAACATTTCTAGCAATCTTGTAGGAACACTCGGTTTTACCAATTCTGATTATTAATACTTAATAATAATCTCGATACTTAATTGCAAAATTATGCATTTTTTTATCTCAACTCAAAATATTTATGTATTTTTTCTTTATTTGAGCGAAGTTTAGAAAAGGATACTCAACTTACAAGTAAAAAAAAAGAAAAAGAGGAAAGTAAGTAAAAAAAAGAAAAAACTGACCTGTTTAGTAGTTACATAAAATTATGAGTAAAAATTACGTTTTCTTTTACGTTTATGATACGTAATTTAAAAACTATTCTTAATTTTTTACCAATTTTTAACGATTAAATTACGTTTTACTTAAAACTGTATTAATGCAAAAATAATAAAAGAATTTTAACGTTATTAAAAATCGTATTTGCTAACGTTTTTTTAACGTATAATTAACGTTTCAAAAATATTAATTTGATATTGATGATAGTGTCTAACGTTAATGTAACCTTTTAATTGAACGTTACATTAATGTGAAACGAAATATATAAATAATCGTAACTGAAAATGATCTGTTTAATGTTTATATAAAATTATGATTAAAAATTATGTTTTCTTTTACGTTTATGTCACGTAGTTTAAAAATTATTTTTAATTTTTTACCAATTTTTAACGTTTAAATTACGTTTTACTTAAATATGTATTAACGTAAAAAACACAAAAAAACTTTAACGTCGCTAACGTATATTTAACGTTTCAGAAAAATTAATTTGATTTTGATGATACTTTCTAACGTTATAGTAACCTTTTAATTGAACGTTATATTAACGTGATGTATATATGTTATAATAATATGAAACGAAATACATATAATTAAAATAAACGTAACTAAAAAAGATTGTTTTAAAGCTTATATAAAGCTATGAGTGAAAATTACGTTTTCTTTTACGTTTATGTTAAGTAGTTCAAAAACAATCTTCAATCTTTTTAGCAATTTTTAACGTTTAAAGTAAGTTTTAACTTAAAATTGTATTTACGTAAAATACATAAAAGGACGTTAACTCATTAATAATTGTATAACTAACGTTTTTTTTAAACGTATAATTAACGTTTCAAAAAAATTTATTTGATTTTGATGATACGTTCTAACGTTAATGTAACCTTTTAATTGAATGTTATATTAATGTGACGTATATGTGTTACATTAATGAGAAACGAAATACATATAAATAAACGTAACTAAAAAATCTCTTTAATGCTTGCATAAAATTATGTGTGAAAATTACGTTTCCTTTTACGTTTTCTATATTACGTAGTTTAAAAACTATCTTTATTCTTTTTACCAATTTTTAAGTAAGTTAAAACTAAGTTTAAACTTAAAATTGTATTTACGTAAAAAACGTAAAAGAACCTTAATGTCATTAATAATCGTATTACCAACGTTTGTTTTAAACGTATAATTAACGTTTTAAAATAATGAATTTGAAAAACGTAATATAGAAAAATAGAAAAACAAAAAAAGCAGCTTAAAGCAGACTTTTTAAATAATACATCCACTATTAAGAAAATAGGAAAAAGTGTTGTCCTGATATTATACAATACTATGAAAAAAAAGAAAAATTATAAAATGACGTTGTACTTTTACGACTGCACGTTTTTTGGGTTTATTATAGTTATAAAAAATAAAACAGATTTCAGACTAACGTAATTTATGATTGGTTCTTTATACGGTGTTACAAAATGCAAAACACAAGGTGATTCAAAAAATGGTTAAATCTCCTCACATTTTACCGTGTTTTAAGCTGTAATTAGGAAGAATTTATTTTGAAATAACTATCAGTGAGACCCATTACGCGCATTTATGTATTTTTTACGGGCAATAACATTCCAATGGTCATAAAAACCTCAATCATCGTGACGACATCATTATCGATGTATTTTAAACCTCCTCAACCCACCTCAATAAAAATCGTCTTTTGTTGTCACCTGGTGGTGTATTCGATTGATTCATTCATCAGCTGATGACCCAAAACTAGCGTCCTTGTCGACAAAAACACCTATTAGTGCCCTCACGCCGCCCCCCATGTAAATCCGGTTGCTACGCTACTATACATATAATACACAAGAGTTAAAAAATAAAGCAACCGTCTGTCGAAATAAAAATTTTTCGTCTCCTTCGTCGGTCATCGGACGCCCAGTTCGTGCAAACCACCGCCAGCCGGTGGCGGCGTGCGCGTTTTCCACCGCTGAAGAAGCAAATCACGCCGCCTCCAAAATTCGCATCAAGGTGAGTCAAGGTCGTAGTGTGCGGGGGCTGGCCGCCCCATCGGGAGCCCCGATGTCTACATCTCATTTTAATCGCGTTTGCCATGGACAGGTGGTGTAAGAGAGTAAAAGTGAAGGTCGCGGCTGACTTGGATATCTATTATGTGTGTACACTCACACATACATCGACCTGATATTATTTATAGGTGTTATGTGTGAGAGTCATTACGAGGGGAGGGGGGAGGTGAATTGGTGCCCCTTTTGACGAGACGCTCCTGGTTTTTAATTTGATGATGATGACGGGTTTGGTGAGAGGTTTCGGCGGTAGATGGCGACGGGATGGCCGAAAATTACCCAATTTGTACAGGGTGATTCAAACAAAACGCTTGTTTTTCAAAAATTATTTTTTAAGTTTTTAAAATTTTCAAATCTCTTCAAGAACCCATTTAAATCATGTTTTAAGATTCTGTAAAAGATCTTTAAGATTTTTGGTTTTGCAAAGTTATGAAACGCCGCAGTTGACTCAAAAACTTTTTTTTGAAGAATCTGAACCTTTGTTAAACATTGTAACTAAAAATCATTAACATTTTAAGTCGAGATTTTTTTAAACTTAAGTTTTTTTGAAGATCCTAATCATTAAAACCTTAAGAATTTTTTTTATTTTTTTCTTATTTGATCTTAACGATCGTATTCTGAAAAATCTTTGTGATTTTGATTTTGAAATTTTACAAAAACTAATGATCTTAAATAAACCTAATTACTTAGAATTTTTATTAAAGATTCGCATCAATCAAGTTTTTTGTTAAAGATTGCCTAGGCTAACCAAAAATCTATATGTTTTTTGCTCATTTTCAAATTGTATTCTGAAATCTTTATCAAATTTTTATAAAATGTTTAATCATAAAATTAACTTAAGATTTTTTAGTATCTCTAGGAATCTTAATAAGTTTTTATTAAAGACTCTCGTCAGT
Source organism: Tribolium castaneum (assembly GCF_031307605.1). Taxonomy (NCBI): domain Eukaryota; kingdom Metazoa; phylum Arthropoda; class Insecta; order Coleoptera; family Tenebrionidae; genus Tribolium; species Tribolium castaneum. The sequence goes on along the minus strand of NC_087401.1, from coordinate 10,492,125 downwards.
AACCAAAAATCTTAGTTTTCTGATTCAATATTTAGATTATCATTTAATAACAAACCATTAGCATTTCAGTTTAGCAAGATTATGTCAAGCTTAATCTTTAACTTAACTTAAAAACGTTCTAGTATTATTATGGATTTTAAGTTTTTGCTAAAGATTCTCATCAGTAACCAAAAATCTTCTCATCAGTAACCAAAAATCTTGTTTTTTTATTCAATATTCACATCGCTTAATAACAAACTATTGGCGTTTGAGTTTTGCAAGATTATGACACGCTTAATCTTAAACTTAACTTGAAAACTTTTTAGTAGGTATCTTTATATTTTTTAAGTTTCTTCTTAAAGATTCTAAACAGTAACCATAAATCTAAATGTTTTTTGCGCATTTTGGAATTGGATTCTGAAATCTTTATCAAATCTTTACGAAATGTTGGGTCATAAAATTGACTTAAGATTTTTAAGTATTTCTAGATATCTTAAGGTTTTGTTAAAGATTTTCATCAGTAACCAAGTATCTTGGTTTTCATCTTATTCACAAATGGCATCATATAATAAAAAACTGTAAGAATTTTGGTTTTATAACATGATACGTTTAATCTTAAACTTAACTTAAAAACTTTCCAGTATTTTGAAAGATTTTAAGTTTTTTGTTAAAGATTCCAAAACAGTAATCAATGTTTTTTCCGCATCTTTAAACTGTATTCTAAAATCTTTATCAAATCTTTACGAATTTGTTTTTCAAGTTTCATGTAAGGTTGATTCACAAAGCTAACTTAACATGTTTTAGCATTTTATAGAATTTTAAGTTGAAACGCTTAATCTTAACTTAATAACTTAATTTTTTTTTAGTATTTTTAAGAATCTCAATTTTTTTTAGATATTATTTTTCCTATTCTATCTTCATATCATAATTTAAGTTTTTTTGGGGTTTAAAGTTTTATTATGCACTTAAAGCGTAAACTCAGTTTAGAACTCTTTAGTGTTTCTAAAATTTTTTTACTATGCAACACTTAATCTTAAATTTAACTTAACAACTTTTAGTATTTTTAAAAATCTTACGGCTGTTTGTCAAAGATTCCCTAGTGAATCGCTTAATCTTAAACTTAACTTAACTTAACACTCTTTAGGATTTTTAAGAATCTCGAGAAGAATCTTAACTTAAATAAAATTGAACAATAAGCAGGAATCATAGTTTTGTATATTTATCTTAACTTATTATTTTTATAAGACACTTTGGCTTAAACTTAACTTAGAATTTCTCACTACGAAACACGTATAAACCTAAATATAACTTAAAAACTTTCCAACATTTCTAAGTTTCTTATCAAAGATTCTAATCAGTAAGGAAAAATCTTTTGTTTCCCTTCGATTTTCTAACAATATTCAAAAATTTTTAACAAATATGAAATGTTTATAATCTTAAACTTAAGATATTTTCAATTTTTTTTAGAATCCTAAGTTTATTGTTAAAGATTCGAACATTAATCAATAAACAAAAAACATGATTTTTTTTCTCTTTGAAGGAAATCTTAATATTTTTATTCTGCAAAACTTTAACTTGAACTTTAAGTTTTTCAGTATCTCTAAGGATTTTAAGTTTTTTATTAGAAATTGTAATTATTAAGCAAAAGTTTAATTTTTTTTGTTATTTGATGTTCAAACCTTATTCTACAGTTTTTTAATAAATCTTTGCGATTTAGGTTTTGGAAATGTATGAATCGCTTAATCTCAAACTTAACTTACTTATGTATACAGTTTCATACATTTGATCTCAAAAACTTAAAGATAATCAGTGTTTTTATGAATTTTTAAATATTTCATTAAAGATCTATGAAGGCACTTACTTTAAAATTCTCTTAACTGAATTATTTCAAGTTCTTCAAGAATTTTTTTTAAGATTTAAAAAAAATTAAAAATAATTTTGTAATTTTGAGCTCATAATCTTGAGTTTTCTAAATTAAAAAGCAAAAATCTTGATCTCCTCTAATCTTCAAATTATCTTAAAATTTTATAAGAGATCTTTAAAAATTTGAGTTTGGCAAGACTTAACCAGAAAACTCTTAATATTTTTTTCAACTGTGAAATTTTCTATAATAGTTTCTAATTAGCACTTAAGCAAAAATCTTGGTTTCTTATTCGATTTTCTCATCATACCTCTTTAATATTTAAGTTTCGCTAAACTTAACTTTAAAACTTTTCAGTGTTTGTCCAGAATCTTAAGTTTTCACATTCCAAAACTTCTTACAGGTTCTTCTGCAAACTTACCTAAATACAAAATGTAAAGATTTTTCTAAAAAAAAATTCTAATTAAAAATTTTGATTTTCAAAGTCCGTGTCGTTTCTGCCACGTGTTGTCCTCACCCTCCCACTTCCAAAAATACCTCTGAATTTCCCGTCGCCGTAATTTTTTGCCGCCCCATTTAAAAATTAAATCTCTCATTTGTGTCTCCGTCCCAGACCGAGTTTATTAGTAAACACACAACAAAAAAAAAACCCTGACCATAGTGACGTCACACCTCCAATCTGAATAATTCCTCGTTTTTTTTGCTCGCAAAAACCATCACCAGACCCGTCGTCATCGTCTCATTTCCCTTTTTTTTTTCTCAACTCCAACAATAACGTCACAGAATCATTGGAAAAAATTCCAAGTGTCACTCTTAATTCTGCTATAAATGTGAATTCGGTCGAAGCGATGATGATGAGGTCGTTAGAAGTGAGACCGAATGATGTTAATTACAGAAAGAGACTGTGCCCTCAGGTATAAGGAAATGCTTCGAGGACAACGAGTTTATCAAATTACTTAATCAGAACCAGCATCGCTAAAGAGCGGATTTTATCTTGACCCCGAACTGCGATGACTGATGAGCCTTTAACGAGATGTATTTTCAGAATCAACGAAAAACATAATAGAGTCGTTAGGCATTTTTCAACGGAATTATTTTTAGAAACGCGACTTGAAACTTTACATCGAGTCGCCACTAATTAATTCTTTTGTTTCATAATTTACAGCAAATATTCGGAGTTGGCGAGACTGGAATTAATTAGCTCGCCTACTTGCCGGATTATCGCATCAAATATTCCACATTTCAAACGCGATATTTTTGCATTTTTTTTAATTACTTCAAGTCTACATGTACACCATGTACAGTGGTATTTTATTTTCAAAAATAGAGTCTTGAGCTCAAGATTTTTAGGAAAGATTTCAGTGATTTTAAGAACACCAACGCCAACTTGTAACTAAACTGACAAAGAAAGATCGCAAAATGTAAATCTTAAACCCACGTTTTAAGATTCATAATCGTGATTTTTTTGGGATCTTAAAGAAGCAAAATTTTGGGCGAGTCTTTAATAAAGTTAACAGAACTTCTAGAATTGAAATTGATCTTCAAAGATTTTGAAGATTATGAAATGTTTGTCATGAAATCTTGACATAGTTTTAAAGACTCGCAAAGATTTTGAGATGATTTTTTTATCTTGGAAGTGTAGAAAGTATCAGTATTTTACTGATGTCTGATTAAAAAGAAATTATATAAAAGCGAAATGTTAAATTATCGAAACCGAGGCGAAGCCGAGGTGTTTCAGGTTTCTCTTATTTATATTATTATATTCTGTCTTACATTACATTTACTATTTATGGCACATTTTGTGTATCAGTTATACAGATTACAGGGCATTTATAATGTTCTATTTGGAGAAATACTCAGTATGAACTACGTTCTTATAATTTTTGTGTTTATTTTTTTACTTTTTTGTAATTGGTAGTTTTTTTAAGTATATTTAGCATAATACAATATTTAAGCATTGTTTGTTTTATTAGAATAACATTATACAGGGTATCTATTAAAAATATATTTTTGCCATATGTCAAAAACTAACAATCGCACAGAGGTCAGCGCTTGCTATGAAAAACCCTGAATTTATTTCTTTGCGTGTGAATTTTTTCAGAATTTTTTTACAATTCATTTTAATTTAAATTAATTAATTAATTAATTAATTACTTTAAATTAGGGAACAAAGACGATGTTTTGTGTAGAACAATACAGTTAGCTCAAAAAAAATAATTAAATAATTAAATAATTAAAAATTCAGGTAAACGTAATTTTAGTACTAGCTAAAATTTTTACGAGACTCTTTCTAGAAAATAGCATTTGAGCATCGCTGTTTTAGAATAGCACTAAAATTAATAAAGTTTCGATTAATTTATATTTCCATATTTTTTATTTTATTGATATCACTTTTAATTAATTAATTTTAATTATAAGCGAGGGTAGAAAAATTCTGAAAAAAATCACATACATAGAGAAGAACATTAGCTATTTAATGGCAAACGCCGAATTCTGTCTGACTGTTAGTTTTTGAGATACAGTGAATGATATCTTTAGCATACTCACCCTGTATACCTATTAGTATTTTATATTATAATTTCTAAAATCATAGTGGTCAATTAATTGCCATCAAAATATCAAAAAAATCTTTTTTTTTCAACCTATTGCAGCAAAGTTTTATGGACTGTACAACTTCATTAAGCGACACGTAAAAATTTCACTGGATGCATGAACAATTTAAGTATAAACTACATTCTTATAAAAAGTTTTTTCTGATTTTTTTTACGTTTATGTTATTGGTTATTTTTTGGGGATCGCGACATTTTTTTTTAATATTTCGCATCAAACATCATTTAAGCGTCGCTTGTTTTAGAATGGCATTATACAGGGGGTGTCTACTGAAAGCATATTTTTACTATATGTCAAAAAGTAACAATAGCACAGAATTCAGCGCTTGCTATAAAATCCCCTGTATGTTTTTCTATGCGTGTGATTTTTTTCAGAATTTTTCTACAATTCTTCCTAATTAAAATTAATTATGTAATTACTATTAAGTAACTGCAAAAAATATTTTTTGTGTCATTTGCGAACAAAAGATGATGTCTTGTCATAGTAATCCGTAGAACAATGCCGCTAGCCTAAGAAAATAATTAAATAATTAAGTAATTAAAAATTCAAGTAAACATAATTTTAGTGGTAGCAATAATTTTAGCATCGTTGCTTTAGAATAGCACTAGAATTAATAAAGTTTCAATTAATTATTATTAATTTATAATAATAATAATTAATTAATAATTAATTTATTTTTTAATATTTTTATATTTTTTATTTTATTAATTTTATCATTTTTAATTAATTAATTTTTAATTATAAGAGGGAGTAGAAAAATTCTGAAAAAATTCGCCTACGTAGAGAAAAACATTAGGTATTTAATAGCAAATGCTGAATTCTGTGCGATTGTTAGTTTTTGAGATATAGTGAAAGATAATTTTAGTTAAAACACTCTGTATACCTATTAGTATTTTATATTTTAATTTCTAAAATTATAGTGGTCAATTCATTAACATCAAAATATCAAGAAAATCTTTTTTTCAACTTGTTGTAGAAAAGTTTTATAGACTGTTCTAAGCCTCATTAGCTTCGATTTTAAAAGCTTTGACTTTTCCGATTTTTCGAGATTTTAATTGATTTCCGGTGCCTGAAGCATTTATCGCGCAATAACTCCGGAATTATTAGACGTAATCCCATTAAGTTATTATCTTTGGAAAGCTCTTTTAATTATCTATATTTTTTCAAAAAGACCAGCGTCTTCTGACTAATAGCAATTTTCAAGAAAATTGCTAACAAAGACAAAAATTGGTGAAATTTACGTATTGATAACTTGAAAACTATTATTAATTTTGGATTTTGCTCAACGTCAGTCGATTACCCGAATTATTTTACATAAGTTTACATCAGAACAGTTTCATTTTTTCGAATAGTTTTGGCGTAATCGAAAAAATAAAAAAATAAAAAAATTCTCAAACATTAAAATTGGGAAAGAAAGATTCTAAAATTTAAATCTAAAGCTCAAATTGTATTGAATTTTCAACAGATTGAAAGATTTTGTACAAAATTCCAAAAAAATAGTCTAAAAGGAAGACACAATTTATTACAAAATGATAAGATTTGTCAATTTACACTTACCAAGCTTTTAAAGAAAAATGTTTTAATAGAACTTTTAAAAATTCTAAAATGAATAAAGATGTTAGAATTAAAATAATTAAAATAAGTTTCGACATATCTTTAAAGATTTTGTTTTAGTGTTCAAAATTAGAGTTGGAGAAAATATTAGTTAAATACTTAGTAATTAAAGCTGAAAGAGATTCTAAAAGAAGGAAATTTTAAGGAAAGTTAATATACAAGAAACATTTTTAAAGGTTTTGACTTGAAAATACAGTAAAAGCTCTCAACAACGGACACCGATGGTGAATTTGAACTCGAGAAAGAATTAAAATCTAAACAGAAGACTTGAAAATCCAGTACAAGCTCTCAACAAGGGACACCGGACTTAAATTGTCCGTTGTAGAGAGGTGTCCTCTAATGGGAGGTGCAAATTTTAATATAGGTTTTGTTACGTTCCTACAAAAATGTCCGTTGTGAAGAAATGTCCGTTAAGGGAGGTTTCACTGTAATTTTATAATTTCTATTGTTTGATAATTTCAAGTCGATTTAACATGAAACAGTTTGAGAAACCCTCAAAAACCACACAACTTTTCAATTTCGTCCAATTTTTTTTCTTTTAATTATCTACCCTCCCTTGTTTTTTTCCCTCAATTAGCAGCGCCCCCTACCGTCCTTTATTATTGTTATTTCGCGGTACGGCCGTCCACTTATCCGCGTTGAAAAAGAGCACTCTTGCGCCGCCCCCGAAAAAATGAAAAAATAACAAACGCACGCTTATTGCAAAAAAATTCCGCCGTTCTCTCCGTGTTTGGTGAAATAACATCGGTGGCGGCGTGTTTTTTCATGTTTTGGCATGGCCCCGGAGGGAGGCGGCGGCGGCGGCGGCAGCAAAACGAACGATTTTATACAGCAGGAATCGGTGAAACGGACGATTTCCTGCTTAACGTCTTAATTGGAATATTTATATGGAAGGGTAATGAGCGACTTGATATGAATGTGGGCAATTAATGGAGCGCGGAAGGCATGATTGGTGATTAGCAAATGGTTTAAGGGCATTGCGGAAAACAAAAATTGGTGCAAAAAGACAAGGCGCTGAATTGGATTTGAATAATCAAGCGACATTTTATTCAACTGTTAACGCGAAGTTTTGCAAATAATTTAAGTTCTTGAATTGTTTACGGCGGGCTATAAACTAGGAGACGCAACGAGATACAAAATCGTACCCAAAAGATATAGTATGGTAGAGTAAAAATGAGGGCGCTTCGAGCGCTATAGCGTCTCGTTGTCAAATCGTTTTAATTAATTTAAATTAAACCAAATTACTAATTACTTGGAAAAAATACAAAAATGTTGAGCTTTGCACTACTAATAGACTGAGAAAAACTAACGGCTGAAATTTTCATAAGAAACATGCGAAAAAAATATATAATTTAAAATTTGCGATGCGTCTCGTATTTTACAAAACGCTGCGAATATGGTTGAAGATACAAAAACAGTGTAAAGAACAAAGTTGTAGAGAATTAAATTTTCTACAAAAAAGTCCGGGACACCATATTTCTATCTTCAACAGTTTAGGTATAAATTAACTTTACAATACTTGACCACCAGCAAAATGAAGCAAATCCGTCGCTTGAGCGTCTTTGAGCGACTTTGGGGCCTAAATGGTTGAAGATAAAGATATGGTTTCGCGGACTTTTTTGTAAGAAATTTAATTCTCTACAACTTTCTTTTCAACATTTTTTTTGTATCTTTAACCGTATTCCCAGCGTTTTGATTAATGTGCGACGGTGCACTAAGAAATAACGCTTAGAATTATTAATTTGCGTTCCATCTTATATATTTGCGAACGCTGCGAATACGGTTGAAGATACAAAAACAGTGTAAAGAACAAAGTTGTAGAGAATTAAATTTTCTACAAAAAAGTCCGCGACACCATATTTCTATCTTCAACAGTTTAGGTATAAATTAACTTTACAATACTTGACCACCAGCAAAATGAAGCAAATCCGTCGCTTGAGCGTCTTTGAACGGCTTTGGGGCCTAAATGGTTGAAGATAGAAATATGGTGTCGCGGACTTTTTTGTAGAAAATTTAATTCTCTACAACTTTGTTCTTTACACTGTTTTTGTATCTTCAACCGTATTCGCAGCGTTCGCAAATATATAAGATGGAACGCAAATTAATAATTCTAAGCGTTATTTCTTAGTGCACCGTCGCACATTAATCAAAACGCTGGGAATACGGTTAAAGATACAAAAAAAATGTTGAAAAAAAAGTTGTAGAGAATTAAATTTCCTTCAAAAAAGTCCGCGAAATCATATCTTTATCTTCAACAGTTTAGGTATAAATTAACTTTACAATACTTGACCACCAGCAAAATGAAGCAAATCCGTCGCTTGAGCGTCTTTGAACGGCTTTGGGGCCTAAATGGTTGAAGATAAAGATATGATTTCGCGGACTTTTTTGAAGGAAATTTAATTCTCTACAACTTTTTTTTCAACATTTTTTTTGTATCTTTAACCGTATTCCCAGCGTTTTGATTAATGTGCGACGGTGCACTAAGAAATAACGCTTAGAATTATTAATTTGCGTTCCATCTTATATTTTTGCGAACGCTGCGAATACGGTTGAAGATACAAAAAAAGTGTAAAGAACAAAGTTGTAGAGAATTAAATTTTCTACAAAAAAGTCCACGACACCATATTTCTATCTTCAATGGTTTAGGTATAAATTAACTTTACAATACATGACCACCGGCAAAACGAAGCAAATCCGTCGCTTGAGCGTCTTTGAGCGACTTTGGGGCCTAAATGGTTGAAGATAATGATACGGTGTCGGGGACTTTTTTGTAGAAAATTTAATTCTCTACAACTTTGTTCCTAACATTTTTCTTGCATCTCTAACCGTATTCGCAGCGTTTCGAAAAATATAGGGGAAAGTGCAAATTGGTAAAAGTTTGAATTTTTTTTTAACATAGTTAACAATATAATTTTTGCATTTTGTTTATCTCTTACTAGTGAAAATTTAAGGCTCTATGAGTTTGTATTTTTTTTATTTACAATATGTTAACCGTTATTAACTGCGCTCTCTGGCGCCAGTAATGGAACTACCAATAACAGGGACGTTTTTTTTGTTCGTTTCGCCTCCTAAGCTATAGTAATCCGTAGTTCGGCCAACCCGACCTACACTAATTCAATATTCCTTGCCGCTTCTTTCCTATTTTTCCTTATCAAACGTCAAGTGTCAAAGCAGCGCTAATCGAAATTCCACCCCCGGCCACCCCCACAGCCGCCCCAGACAAAGACCTTGTGATTATCGTGCGGAAAACTAGGTGGAAAGCAACAGCCGCCCCCGCATGCCTTTAGACAGAGAGAGCGTTCCCACAAAGGTGGCAAATCGATAGAGTCGGCTAGACATCGTGCAGACGGATGTAAAAGAGACAAAGAAAATTCCACGTTACATACGTCACGAGCCGACGAGGACGGAACGATTTATTATCAAATTTTCACAACGATTTCGAATGTATGAGGTGTTTTTTCGACGTCATTTCACCCTCATCCACACACAAAAAAGGGTCGCGATCTTTGAACTTTAGCCCAACGGATCAATTTCGTTAATTTTTGTTGGCAAAAATAGAAAGACGAGTTACACAAGAGATGAAAAGTTGGTGGAAAGCTTTTTCGATTTCCGACATTCGAGAGGTTTATTTTTATTGAGACTTGTACAAATACATATTCGGGGCTTTAGAGCCGGAGATGGGAGTCGCGACAGACGAGATATTTGTTTCGAAATTGCAAAGTCGGCGCTGAAAGATTTATCGCCGATCGAAAAATCTTAACAATTATTATAATTTGCAAAAAATACGTTCATGCCAATTATTTCACAATTCTAATTCTTTGTCTCAAGACTTTTTGGACAAAATTAATTAATTAATCAATAAAATAACAAGTTTGAAATCAAAAAGTACGGATTTAATTTTTTTAAGGTTTCTTAAGGTCAGACTAAAATTACATTTTTGGAAAAACGATCTTTGTAGCTTGAGATTAATAATAAGAATTCACAAATGATTGAAGATTCTTCAAAGTATTTCTTACAGATCTTGAAATAAAATATCAGTTAATTTCTTTCCCTTTGGAGACTCAATATCCTGGGAAAGATTTAGTGAAGTTTGATAGGTCCTTGTAAAAAAGCCACACAGCAATAGTTTTGTTCAATTTTTCAGTTAAATACTCATGCACTTATTTTTTCAAATTTTTTTGCTTTTTAATCTCTATTATTATAACATTCTAAGGATTCAAAATTGTGTTTCTTTGCTTTAGGACTCTTTGAAATTTGAAATCCTTATCAATTATCTCAAGGCTTTGTGACACTTTATTAAGGATCTTTAGAACGAAATAATAAGCTTGAAAATAAAAAATTAAGAAAGATTCACAAGACTTTAGGTCTTTGTCCCAAGATCTAAATTTCGTAAACTTTTCGTGATTATTTATTTAAATTTTTAAATTCCTCGAGCCTCAGACTGAAAAAAAATTTTTCAAAAAAACGAATATAGTATTTCGAAAGTATAAAAGCAATCACAATTGATTAGAGGAAGACTTGGCAAAGTGTTAGGACTGGTTTTTAGTAACTGGATCTTGACGTTTTCGGTTGTATATTTCAAAAACAGATTTTTTTTAAGTTTGATCTCAAAATTCTTTGTGTTTTCTTTATTATTTTTTATTTGGAGATTTAGGAAGAGATTGTGTGTTTTTCAGACAAAATTTTTGTGAAACCCGCCAATATTATTTTATTTATTTAATTAAGTTTCCACCCTCTTCTTATTCAAAAATTTTTTCGACAGAGAATATTTTTGCTTCAAGAAAGAAAATTAAACTTGAAAGTGTGTAAGATTTTATCTAAAAATTTTGGTCCTATTTTTATTATTATTGACTGTTTATGATTACCGTCTTTTAAAATTTTGATATAATTTCTCAAAATTTTTACGACGAGACGCATACAAAAAAAGTTTGAGGAGTGAGTAATGTTTTTCATTTTGAAAAACTTTTGAAAATTTCTTACATTCGCAGAAAAGAGTGTATCAAAAACTGAATTATTATAAAAATAAATTACAAATTGTAATTAAATTACAAAATACTTTTTTAATGTGTTTTTTAAGTTCTTTGCTTTATTCTAAATTTTCTGTATTTGAATTTCTGACACGAGACAATTGATCGCCACAAAAGAGTTTGCAGAATAAATCAAATTATTTACTTTGAAAAACTCGAAAAAATTCCTTATACAGGCTGATTCAAAAGTGTTGGACAATCTCTCGTATGGTGATAAATGACGTTCAGTTAAGCAAAAAAATAAAAATAGATTTTTTTTCAAACAAATTGTTTTGATATATTTTATTTAATTTCTTTTCCTTAGCAACGATTGTTGCTTTTTTGTTTCCTATGATGTCGAATTTACAAGTTTCTTAATTGTTTTACACATCATTAGACATTAATTGTTGATTTTTTCAACAGGTGTTTGTCAATTGTTGCAAAAGCTGTCGTTTCTGCTAACTGAAGTCTAAAAAAATATTATCTGAAGCATTAATAAAATTAACTTTGAAGATCTATATTTCGTGAAAAAAGGCTCAAACAATTTTTTGTAAGAACATATTGCATATTTTTTAGATTTTCATAAGAAGAAAAAAAATTTTTTTTGATAATTTCCTTAATTTTATATGAATATATTATATTATATTATATGAATATTTTATTTATTTTCCTATCAACTGAAAGCATTTGTATGTGTACGTACAGTTAGTAAATGGATCAAAGTAGCGTAAATGCTACGAGACAAAAAAAATAATTTTGAAAAATTAAAAAAAATCGTTAAAAAGATCTGTATGTGATAGTGATAGCAACACGTTTAAATCTTCATATTCATACTAATTTTATTTAAAGTAGGATTTCGTTGCAGAGCAGTGTTTTTATTTTATTTTATTTTATTATGTCAATTATATCCCAAGATTTTGACTCAAAAATAATAGACATATCAAATCAGAAAAAAATAAGCTTTTCAAAAATGTCATAACCAACTATGATTCCTATTTAAAAAAATACAACTTTATGTGATTACAGTTACGAATGGTTGAAAAAATCGCTGATAACGTTATTAGATTTAAAAAAAAAAGTGCTTAATGTCTTTATTTCAAATGTGTATCTTTTATAATAAGAAAGATATGATTTTTTTAAGATTTCAATTGTTGCAAAAGCTGTCGTTTCTGCTAACTGAAGTCCAAAAAAATATGATCTGAAGCATTAAAAAATTTAACTTTGAAGATCTACATTTCGTGAAAAAAGGCTCAAACAATTTTTTGTAAGAACATATTGCATATTTTTTAGATTTTCATAAGAAGAAAAAAATTTTTTTTTGATAATTTCCTTAATTTTATATGAATATATTATATTATATTATATGAATATTTTATTTATTTTCTTATGAACTGAAAGCATTTGTATGTGTACGTACAGATAGTAAATGGTTCAAAGTAGCATAAATGCAACGAGACAAAAAAATAATTTTGAAAAATTAAAAAAAATCGTTAAAAAGATCTGTATGTGATAGTGATAGCAACACGTTTAAATCTTCATATTCATACTAATTTTATTTAAAGTAGGATTTCGTTGCAGACCAGTGTTTTTATTTTATTTTATTTTATTTTATTATGTCAATTATATCCCAAGATTTTAACTCAAAAATAATAGACATATCAAATCAGAAAAAAATAAGCTTTTCAAAAATGTCATAACCAACTATGATTCCTATTTAAAAAAATACAACTTTATGTGATTACAGTTACGAATGGTTGAAAAAATCGCTGATAACGTTATTAGATTTAAAAAAAAAGTGCTTAATGTCTTTATTTCAAATGTGTATCTTTTATAATAAGAAAGATATGATTTTTTTTTAAGATTTCAATTGTTGCAAAAGCTGTCGTTTCTGCTAACTGAAGTCCAAAAAAATATGATCTGAAGCATTAAAAAATTTAACTTTGAAGATCTATATTTCGTGAAAAAAGGCTCAAACAATTTTTTGTAAGAACATATTGCATATTTTTTAGATTTTCATAATAGTCTCTACTCGCAGTTCCAATTTGGTTTTAGATGCAATCACTCAACATCCCTAGCTATTAACTACCTTAGTGAAAAAATTTTGTCTAGTTTTGAAAATAAGGAAAATACCTATGTTTGCTGTTTGGACTCAACAAAAGCATTTGATTGTGTTGAGCATGGTATATTGTTACAAAAATTAAAATCATATGGATTCTGTGTCAGAAGTATTAGTTTGATGAATTCATACTTAATAAATAGATGTCAGTTCGTTTCTGCTCACAATATTAATTCCAATAAAATGGAAATTAAATTTGGTGTACCGCAAGGATCGGTCCTAGGACCGACTCTATTTCTCATCTTTATAAATGACCTGCCACTTTCTATTAAAGATACTAATTTCTTACTGTTTGCTGACGACACCACTATCTATGGCGCTTTTGATTCAAAAGAGGCTCTGGATCACATAAAAACTTGTGTTGAAACCAAAATTAAAGACTGGTTTATTGGTAACAAACTTACCGTTAATTGTGCCAAAACTCAAGAAATTATTTTTTCCTTAAACAAATCATTTATTACCCCTTCTTATATTAAGCTGTTAGGTGTTTTTCTGGATTGTGGATTGACTTGGGAAACTCATTGCGACTACTTAGTTACTAAACTTTCTAAAAAATTGTTCTTGTTTAGGCAGTTGGTATCTACCTTATCGACTAAAACTTTATTATCAGTTTATCATGCCATATTTCACAGTGTTCTTTCATATGCCATCCTTGCTTGGGGTCATTCGCCACATACAGCTAAATTATTCAAAATACAAAGAAAATGTATCAGAATTATTGCTGGCTGTCACTATCAGAGTGACTGTCGTCATTATTTCAGAAACTTCAAAATTTTAACGGTTCCCTGCACTTATATTTTGCAATGTCTTCTATATACTCATCAAAACTTAAACAAATATGATTCGTTTGATCATACATACTCCACCAGATTCCGGCATTTACTCAGACCAAATTTTCTGCGATTATCACGTACTAGAAACAGCACAAGTTATTACTGTATTAAATTATTTAACATGTTACCTGACACCTATAAAAACCTCGAGTTCAAGGCTTTTAAAAACTGTGTTAAATCTTTCCTGCTACAAGAGGCATTTTACTCTGTTGATGAATTCAGTAATTATTTTTGTAAAATGTCATCTTAACTAAGTTTTCTTATATAATTATTATTATCTGCTTTTGTATACGGTTAAAGTGTATTTTCTTGTTTTCTTTTCTTTTCTTGGTGACGTATGTAAGATACTTTGTATTTATAACATCAATAAAACATTATCATTATCATTATCATCATTATCATCATTATCAAGAAAAAAAAATTTTTTTGATAATTTCCTGAATTTTATATGAATATATTATATTATATTATATGAATATTTTCTTTATTTTCCTATCAACTGAACGCATTTGTATGTGTACGTACAGTTAGTAAATGGATCAAAGTAGTGTTAATGCAACGAGACAAAAAAAATAATTTTGAAAAATTAAAAAAAATCGTTAAAAAGATCTGTATGTGATAGTGATACCAACACGTTTAAATCTTCATATTCATACTAATTTTATTTAAAGTAGGATTTCGTTGCAGACCAGTGTTTTTATTATATTTTATTTTATTATGTCAATTATATCCCAAGATTTTGACTCAAAAATAATAGACATATCAAATCAGAAAAAAATAAACTTTTCAAAAATGTCATAACCAACTATGATTCCTATTTAAAAAAAATACAACTTTATGTGATTGCAGTTAAACGAATGGTTGAAAAAAATCGCTGATAACGTTATTAGATTCTTAAAAAAAAGTGCTTAATGTCTTTATTTCAAATGTATATCTTTTATAATAAGAAAGATATGATTTTTTTAAGATTTCAATTGTTGCAAAAGCTGTCGTTTCTGCTAACTGAAGTCCAAAAAATATGACCTGAAGCATTAAAAAATTTAACTTTGAAGATCTATATTTCGTGAAAAAAGGCTCAAACAATTTTTTGTAAGAACATATTGCATATTTTTTAGATTTTCATAAGAAGAAAAAAAAATTTTTTTGATAATTTCCTGAATTTTATATGAATATATTATATTATATGAATATTTTATTTATTTTCTTATCAACTGAACGCATTTGTATGTGTACGTACAGTTAGTAAATGGATCAAAGTAGCGTAAATGCAACGAGACAAAAAAATAATTTTGAAAAATTAAAAAAGTCGTTAAAAAGATCTGTTTGTGATAGTGATAGCAACACGTTTAAATCTTCATATTCATACTAATTTTATTTAAAGTAGGATTTCGTTGCAGAGCAGTGTTTTTATTTTATTTGATTTTATTATGTCAATTATATCCCAAGATTTTGACTCAAAAATAATAGACATATCAAATCAGAAAAAAATAAGCTTTTCTAAAATGTCATAACCAACTATGATTCCTATTTAAAAAAATACAACTTTATGTGATTACAGTTAAACGAATGGTTGAAAAAAATCGCTGATAACGTTATTAGATTCTTAAAAAAAAGTGCTTAATGTCTTTATTTCAAATGTATATCTTTTATAATAAGAAAGATATGATTTTTTTAAGATTTCAATTGTTGCAAAAGCTGTCGTTTCTGCTAACTGAAGTCCAAAAAATATGACCTGAAGCATTAAAAAATTTAACTTTGAAGATCTATATTTCGTGAAAAAAGGCTCAAACAATTTTTTGTAAGAACATATTGCATATTTTTTAGATTTTCATAAGAAGAAAAAAAATTTTTTTTTGATAATTTCCTGAATTTTATATGAATATATTATATTATATGAATATTTTATTTATTTTCTTATCAACTGAACGCATTTGTATGTGTACGTACAGTTAGTAAATGGATCAAAGTAGCGTAAATGCAACGAGACAAAAAAATAATTTTGAAAAATTAAAAAAGTCGTTAAAAAGATCTGTTTGTGATAGTGATAGCAACACGTTTAAATCTTCATATTCATACTAATTTTATTTAAAGTAGGATTTCGTTGCAGACCAGTGTTTTTATTTTATTTGATTTTATTATGTCAATTATATCCCAAGATTTTGACTCAAAAATAATAGACATATCAAATCAGAAAAAAATAAGCTTTTTTAAAGTGTCATAACCAACTATGATTCCTATTTAAAAAAATACAACTTTATGTGATTACAGTTAAACGAATGGTTGAAAAAAATCGCTGATAACGTTATTAGATTCTTAAAAAAAAGTGCTTAATGTCTTTATTTCAAATGTGTATCTTTTTTTCTGGTTTTCTAACACGAAACCATCATAAGCGCATTTCAGTTGATATTTTCTAGTATGAACGCAAAGCGAAACGTGGAGAATGCCTACGTTAGACTGAAATAAACAATTTTGAGGCTCTTGATGGACCTGTTGCTACACTTTGTTTCCCTTTCCGGCTTTTACCCTCCATAAGCTCGATCATAATTAGCGTTTTATTTGAAATTATAGTTCCACCACACCTCGTGGTTATTTCGTGAGAAAAAGCCGCGAATTAGCGATTCTATCCTGGCGACAAACTGTTTGTTCAAGAGTCATTAGTCGTCGAAAGGGTCGAATTTGAATATCTTGCACCCTTTTTTTATAACTGATTACCTGAAGATGGGCACGTACCGGGCTATTTATCCGCACAACGGCCCATTGTGAAGGGGTGAAAGACGACACGCCGCTGAATCTTTTCATCGGGCGTCTTTTGTGCGCTTTTGTCGAGCCAAATACCGCAAGATATTCAAATAGATTTTTATAAGTAAACATCTAATAAATTTTTATTGTGGTTGGTGTTTTGCCGGGGCGTGCATATTTTCCGATATCTCTCTTCCGTGTGAACGAAATTGGCCGTGATTTGAGCAAGGGGTTGTTTATTTTTCGGAACGGGTTTGGAAAGAAAGACCTCTTTGAATTTTGACCGGTCATTGACATTGCGTATAGACAAAAAATATAACAAGAGAAAAAAATCTAATTTTAACTTTCTTTCGACCATTTTTTGCTCGTCTGTATTTTTATTAAGGGAAAATCTACTTTGCAAGTTTAATTTTCTCTCTTAAAGCAAAAATATTCTTCGGCGAAACAAAGTCGAAAAAATGTTTGAATAACGGCGTGGGAATTTAATTGAATAAATAAAATAAAATTGCTTGCTGTGGCTTGTTTCTCAAAGTTCGTCCAAAAAACACCCTTCAAATCAAACATTGATCTAAACTAAAGAGACAATGGAGTCTTGCAAGATTTTATTCTTTAAATTTTTTTGTAGGAAAAAATTCAACGCTGGGCGCTAAGTTAAATAATTAATGCATAATAATAAATAAAATACCTAGTAGGTATCTAGGTATAGCGTTTTATAAGTAGTTTTTTTTTACCAAACTTTATTTAAAAATATTCCCATTTAGCATTTAGGTTATTTTGCCTAACAAATTTAATTTTAGTACTGAGCATTTCTACCCAGAATTTAGATTATTTTCTTTACTTGTGTCCATTTTATTCAAGATCTTCAACCCGTTTTTCTTTAAATTTTGAAATAAAAAGTCTTGAGTTAAGTAAGAATAATTGTTTTATTTGGAAGAGCCTAATGCTTATTTTTTATTTCAAAATATCCAGTTGCAGAAAACAGTCCTTAAAAACAGATATTTTTAAAAAGTTACTTTGTAAAAGTTACATTAAGATCTGAAAATGGGAGAAGAAGTACACCTATAATATAGTGTAAAGAAATAGATCTTGTTCACAGTGTGATAATTTCTGGACATTTGTAATACTTTAAAAATTTTAAGAAGAAATTTCTATATCTAACTAGTTTTTCTAGTATAAACCGTTTTAGAGTGTAAGCACTTTTGTGTAGCTTCAAAATTTTGAAAAAAAAAACAAATAGCAAAAAATCTAAAAACAAATCTTGAAACATTCGTAGAAAATTGTTTTTCTATGAAATGTACAAACCTTTTTATTTTTTTTTTAAGAAAAACCATTTGGATTTTTGAGCTCTTGCAAAGCTTTAAAGAAAAAAAAGTCGTAAAAAATCTAAACCTTTAAACATTTAGGTACGGAAAATTGACGAATTTAAAATAAATTCTATCTTTTGAATAAGTTTTGTTAAAGATAAGGAATTTGTTGAAGTGTTTTAAAATAAAAAAAGTAATAATAAAATAAAAAATTGCTCTTTTTTGTTGTTTCCATCGTCTCCCCGTTTTGGAAATTCAAATACAAAAATTTGTGAAAATCACAAGAAGATTTAACAAGTAAGCAATAAAAAAATCAAAATAAGGCAAAAATCATAAGACAATTGAAAAACTTCTAGAATTTTGAGTCAAAATCACTCTTTTACACAAGTTTTTCTACAAATGTGAGAAATTTTTAATATTTTTTCAGAAAATAAAAAGTTCCTCTAGAAATTTTCAAATTATATCAAGGATTTGAAAAGACGACAAAAAACGTAGCAAAACTCATTCTATTCACCACCATTTCACAAAATGATGAAATAGATATTGCTTTAATAAAAAATTGAGAGAAATCAAGTTTTTGTTAAATAGGTGTAAAGAATTTTTTAGAAATTTTCTAAATAATAAAACAATAATAAATAAATAAAAGGTTTTTTTCGGTGCTTTAGTCGTTTCATCGTTTCGGAAATTCAAATACAAAATCTGGAAAAATTGTACAAAAATTTGAAAAATAAGACAAAGACCGTAAAAAATCGAAAAATATAATGATTTGAAAACGTTTGAATAACTTTTAGAATTTTGAGAAAAAACATTCTTTACACAAGTTTTTTTCAGATATTATGTGAGGAACTTTTAGTATTTTTTTTAGAATAAAAAAAATTCACCGAGGAAATTCAAATTTTTATGTCAATACTTTGTAGAGACGCCAAAAATTGTAGTAATTTTTTTTTGATTCACTACTAAAAATGAGACAAAATAACCAATATTATTCCTTCTCACTACATAACTATTTCACAAAAATAGATCAAGTTAATGTGAATATTAAAAAAAACATTTGCAAAACTTCGTAAATTTTTTGATTTTATTTTATCGTAAACGGTAAAATGTTACTTTACCCACTAACTACTTCACGGTAAAACGAAATTTTATCGTCTAGAGAAATATGGTTCACAACCATTGTTGTTTTTCTGTTTTTGACATTTTTTTCTTAGTTGAATTTTTTGACGTTTATAATTGTCAATCAAAATAACTCACTAATTCAATAGAAATTATGGAGGATAAGATAAAATTTTGTATTGTACTCCATTATCTTCTCAAGCGCTCTCGAAGATAAAATAAAATTTTATCGTCTTGTATAATAAATAACTATTAAACTTACAAACCAAAAAAAAGGTGTTCTAACACTTTTTTGTTGCTTCAATCATGGAATTTATATACAAAAATTCTGAACAATATTAACAAAATTTTGTATTTTGGCAAAAAGTCAAAGTTTTAAAGAGTGTTTTATAAAAATAGAGGAAAACAGTGATGATTACTTTAACAAATCGAATTAATTTTTTCTTTTAATTGTTAATTAAAAAAAATAGAAATTAAGACTTATTGCCAATGTTGCACATTAATTTTGCTCCTGACTGTACGCCCAAATTGCCAAACCGTGAAAAATGATACGATCTTCACTTAATATTTTAATTCAATTCGCTTTTTGAGTAGTTTTATTATTCACCTTAAACCTCAGGAGGCGTTGCCGAATTTTGCAAGATGGCGCCTTTCAACTTTTGATTGTCGATAGTCCAATGAGAGAAATGGACTTGTTATCGATTGATTAATCATTTTTTGTAAAAATTCACCTTATCACTATTGCACCATATCGCCCAACCGCAGATAAAAAATTGGTAAATATTTAAGGTAAACATCTCCAAAGGAACGGAAATACACACAAGCAGTGAAAATTTTTAATACGTGTTCATTTCTCTTAATTTAAATCGCTTGTAAACAAAGTGTGCTCGGTGTGGGAAATCGTCTCGCCGCCCCCACCCTTGTCGTTTTCTTTCCCGTTCGTTCCGGAAAAATGTCGAAATAAAGCGCATCGGATGTTATATATTTTGATGTGTTTTCCTCGAAATGCAGTTTTCTTGCTTTTTTCGTCTTGCGCGCTGCACATGCAGCCGCCCCCGCCGCCCCCAATTAACCGCTCTTAACCGGTTAATCGTCACGTGTCGGCGCCATTTTTTGCGTCCCCGGAGGCGGTGCATCGCCGCCACCGCCGCCGCATTCTTCCTTATGCACCCCGAGACTATAACCAATCAATATTAAAACTCTATATGCGCTCGATACTTACTTCCGCGTGTATGTACATACAATTTTTTTACAATTTTTTCTTCGGCGCTGCACTTCTTTTTCTTTCTTATTTCTGTGTGCCCCAGTTCTCGGGCGGGCGCCGCACTTCAGTCGACGGAAAACTCCTGAACTAACAAGTGCATCGTCGTCGCGGCGCGGATGCAGGGCCGGCCTGAGGGCGCCCGACGAGTAATTAAACACGTGTGTGAAAGTGGGCCCCGCCCCACCGACGCCCCTCCACTCATTAACGCCGCGTTTTAATTGCCGACGCCGACATGGGACGTCGGACACGTGACGCCAGGACGCAGACGCCCGCAAATTAAACATACAACAACTCTGAAAAAAAAAGTTAACACTGTACCGAAAGTTCCTCAAAGTTCCTAAAATTTTTTTGCAAAATATTTTTCTAAAATGACGGCCGTTAGGCAGGTGGAGGACCATCCGATGGACAGTTCGGATTCGAGTGATTCGTGTGCCACCGTTTCGAACAATAACGAAAGCGTCATCAGTACTGGCACCGGCTTGTACAAGTCTGGCTTGAAATACAACGATTTTGTTAACAAGTTGGACACTTATAATAACAATCAGTTGCTTCTACCGACGCAGTTTTATAAGACACTACTTGCCAAAGCCGTGCTTTCGTCGAGTAATGATGATAAGACGAGTGTGTACAAGAATATGTTGCAATTTCATAAGGACAGGGAGTTTGAACAGGTATTATAGAAAAAAAGAAAAAAAAAGGAAAAAAAAACAGAAATTGCTTCAAAACAACACCGTTTTCTAATTTTTGATCATTAGTGTAATTTTTTTGGGAAAAATGGCACATAAAATTAGAAGTAACTTTTCTTACTTAGAATTTTCCCAGGATTATACCAATAAATCTGTGTTTAATTTTACTTAGTATAACTCATTTAAAATAAATTATTAATTAATATTTATAATCCAAATTTTTGTAATTTTTTGAAAAACAATTTTTCAAACTCAATTCGACCAGAAATAAATAAATAAATCTGAACTTAGGTAACCTTCTCCAAATTATTTGTGGGAAAAGGTATTTTTAACATTGAAATATTTTTTACTGGAGAAAGTACAGTTTTATAAGAAGAATGAAGAATAATAATTAAAAAAAAGAAAAAAACAACAACAATTAGTAGTATAACTCCAATAAAATGCACTTTTCAGTTTGCAAGAAGTGTGAAATTGCTTAAGAACAACAAATTTTCTTAAAGAAATTCGCTACTTTTCGTCCTACTTTTGTGCTCTAAAGTTTGAAAATAGGAGAAATAACGTCATTTTTGATCGATGTAGTTAGTGATTTCACGTTCTGGTTTAAGAACAGCTGGCGAAAAATAGAATTTTTAGTACAAAAATTGGTTTAAATGCTCGAAAAAGGGTGATTTTTTTGTGACAGATTAGTGGCTAAATTTTCGAAAAATGCAAAAACAACACCATTTCCGGCTAAGTTCAATTTTGACTAGAATATTTTTGGAGTATCATTTGGTTCCTGGTCTATATTTTACCCACAAATTTATTATTTATTTTATTTTATATTTTTCTATTTTATTTTGATTTTTTATATATTTTTAAATTTTTTATTTGTTTCAATGTTATTAGAGAAAACCAAAACTTAGTTTCAGTATTTATAAATTCTTTAAGAATTATAAGGCTATTACAACAATTTTTTGCGTGTCTAAAATGACTTTTGGAAACTTTTTTGAATTTTCTTCCATTATAAATTATAAAAATCTAAGAGAAAATGTCATAACACGATTAAAATAGCGAAAACTGTGTATAGATTAAATTAATTCTAACTACTAATTACTACTTTAACTTAATTAAATTTGCGACGAAAATAAAGTCCAGAAAGTGAAGATTTTAAGCCCAAAACGACTACATGGTATAAAATTTTTGAAACTTAATAAATTCGAAATGCTACTTTAACTAATTTAACTAATAATAACATTCCATATTATTATTTAATATTTACACCAGCTTTGCGAACATTGTTTAATTACAATTAAATTTTAATTCACTTTTAAACTGAGCCGAAGATTTACAGTTTCAGTCAAATTTTAATTTCTAATAAATTCTTTGCTGTCGATGTGTTGTCGATATTTATTAATTTTATTAAATTTTAATTCACCTTCTATAAATCGGTTATTTAATTGCGATCAATTTTAATTCGCAATTAATTTGAAGTATGTCGAAATTAAGACAACATTATTCAAATAATATTAATCGTGGGTTTAATCCTGGATTAAATTAAATTTGTCTGACCTAATCAGTTTTCACAACTCGTTTAATTTAATCTTTTTAAGTGTAAACAAGTAAAGAGCAAATTAATACGGATTAGTTTAATCCTTGTATTAATTTAATTCGTTTTAAAATCTGTTCTAAGTTTTACAAAATATTTTAATGCGATAATATTTTTTGACGTTTTTAATTCGCTTTGTGATAATCGATCTTAAACTGAACAGACGAACATTTCTGAAAAACTCAAAATTTAATTCACCATTAATTTGCAACTTAAATTTTATTTCGTTTTCCATAAATTGGTCCCAAGTTTTATTGAATATTTAGTTGTGATCCAGTTTTAATTCGCAATGAATTTGACATTTGTCGCTGTCAAGACACCTTCACTTGAATTATATGTAGATTAATCCTGGATTAAATTTTAATTCTCTTTCTGTTAGGCTCTACGGTTTATAGAACTTTAAGCTGCAATTAAATTCTAATTCGCAAATAATTAATTTAACGTTTGTCAAAACAAAGTAGTAAATGGACACTTAATTCAAATCAATTTTATTTCGCTTCCTGAAAATTGTCCTTAAAGTTTACAGAACAAATTTTAACTGACGATTAATTTGCAAGTTAATGGGAATAATAAAGGGTCGATTTATAGATGCGTCATTAAGTTAATCTGCAATTAAATGCATGATTAAATGATTACGTGACCAAATTGGAGCAATTTGATTGTTTTATTTGCGTTGTTAACTTTTAACAAAGAATTAAATTTCAACAAAACTTTCTATAAACCGGCCCTTAATTTTTAATAAGTAAATCGCAATTAAACACGAATTAGTTTAATTCTGAATTAGTTTTTATTTGTTTTAAATCGGTTCTACCTTTTACAGAAAATTTGATTTCGATCATGTTTTAATTCGCAATTAATTTGACCTTTGTAAAGTAAATGCCATCTTAAACCGAATTATATTAATTCTAGATTAAATTATAATTCGCAATTAATTTGTAATTGTGATGTCAATTTCAAATTAGTTTAATCGTGAAATCGGTTTTAATTCGCCTTTTATAAATCGACCTTTATTATCTCTCAAATTTTAATTCGGGATTAATTTGACGTTTTTTTTTGGTAAATGCCAACTTAATTAAAATCATGTTGTTTAATCCTGAATTAAATTTTAATTCGCTTCTGTAAAAAAATATGTTAGAAAAATAATATAATAATTTGTACGTATACAGGGTGTGTCTATTGAAAGTGTTTTTTCCTATATCTTAAAAACCAAGAGACGTACAAACATTATTAAATACATTATATTATTCTCTGTACATGTGAATTGTTTTAAACTTATTCACTTCCTTATAATTAATTAATAATTGGGAATATTAAGTAATATCAATAAAATTAGAAAAATATAAAAATATTAATTAATCTAAGTTTTATAATTTCTACAGTGTTATTCTAAAACAACGACTTTTGAGCAAGAAATTCTTAATAATAAGTTAACTAATTTTGTTTAAATCTGTACTTAAAAAATAATTTATGGAAAAAGTCCGTAATGATTTTGTAGGCTAAAAAATTAATTACAAGTAATTTAATTAGAAATTTGAAATAAAATGCATTCTGAATTTTAATAATTTATTTTAGCGTTTTTTTTTGGCTATTTATAAAATTAGTTAAATAAATCAGAAGTGATGCTCAATATTTCCGCTTTTTTACCGTTTCCGAATTTTCCTTATCGTTCGGCGCTTTTTAACATTCATTTATGGACACCGACACGTCGTAAACCGTCCAATTAACACCTCGAAACGAGAGAATTAAGAATCAACAAACCGAAGGATAAGATAAACATTTAACCCGAGTGACACTCTCTTTTTTTCCTCCCTATTCTCTCTAATTACATCGAATAAAAGAATGATTTTTTCTCGCGTTATTGTCACTTTCAAATGACATTATTACAAGACGCGTCCACCGCACTAATTCGATTAAAGCGCTGTAAAAGATTTTTCTTTCTTTTCTCTCCATCGCTCGAGAGTAGGTCAAAGTTTTAGCAAACAGTTTTTTGCGCTTGTTAATGTTTTAATTAGCAGTTGGCCTCTGTTCAGGTGCGAAATCGGCGAACGACCGCTTGAAAAAATACAATTTTTAAGTATTTTGATACAATTTTCTCCTCGTCGCGAAATGATAAAACAATACGAACAAATTAAAACAAAACAAAAATTCGTGGTGTTTCGATTGGTTTTTTTAAGGTGTTTCCCCCTTTTTTTTGCAGAAAGCATTCGGCTGGGACGGGGCCCAATCGGGTGGCAGCCCCTCGGGGCCGCAGTCGGGGGGCGTGGGAGGCCAGGGGGCCCAAGGACTCGTCCACTGGATGAGTGTTATGGCTGAGCATATGGATCCAGCGATGTCGCATTACATGTCCTGGAATCAAGAGGTGAGACATGTTGCACCATATTTGCCGTATTTTCCGTCATTTAGCGGTGTTTGTTCGATTGATAAGAAATTACAAGTGTGTGAGTGTTTAAACAGCCATTATCGCACGATTTTTTGACTTATCTTTGAGTGCGATGTGCTGGATAATTTTGGGCGATTTTTCGTTCTGGGTTTACGCAAATATTTTTCATATTTATGGTGAAAAAAGAACTAAAACTATCACATCTAATGTAGAATTAGTCAAGGATTCCGAATATGTACAATTTATTTAGATACGATTATTAGTTCCGAAATTATGGGTGAAAAATTGGTTGGTCAAAATTTTTCCAAAAAAATTCTCACAATTTTCGCATTTTTGACGAGAGAAGAATAAAACTATTATATTATTGTTAATTTGTTATTATTGAAAAATCTGTTAGTCAAAATTTTGTCAATTTGTTGAATTTTTTTTTAGTCAAAGTAGGCCCTGAAATTCAGAAATTTAGTTTAATTTGATTAATTTAACTTATTTATTTAATATAAATTACTGATGAACATTAGTGACCAATGGAAATCCAAATTTTTGAATTTTGTAATTTTTTGAAAAAAATGGTTTTTTCAAAAAAACAAACAAAAGTGCTTTCTGGACAAATTACATTTAAAAATTAATAAATCTAGGCTTACGCAATCTTCTCCACATTATTTGGGGAAAAACTTTTTTTCATTATTTTTTTTTTCTGAGAAAAGTGGGCCATGAAATTATCACAGAAATTATTTTTTTACACAGAATTCACAGGATTGTGAATTTATGTTTCATTTTGTTCTTTAAAAGAGAGTTTTAAATTATCGTTTAAAATTCAGTTTTCAATTTTTTTCTTCCTTAACAAGGCAATAGTAATATCTTTTTTTTAAACAGACAAATATTAAAAACATGCCGTTTTATTATCTCAAAGGAGTCGAGGATTCCGAATATGTTCAAATTATTTACCTATGATTATTAGTTCCGTAGTTATTGGTGAAAAATCAATTTTTTGAAAAAAAAATCTGAACACAGTGGGCTCTGAAATTGACGTATCTATTCAGAATTTATTCTGAATTGTAAGTCTGTATTTAATTTAATTAATTTAAATTATTTAATAAAAGTTACCGATTAATATTAGTAACCAATGGAAATAAAAATTTTTGTATTTTGTCAAAACTGCACCATTCAAAAAAACAAATAATTCCGACTGGAAATTAATAAATCTGGGTTTATGAAATTTTTTCCACATTATTTGTGGAAAATTGAATTTTTTTAATTTTGATGTTTTTTTTAATTTTTTTTTTTTTTGGAAAGTGGGCTATGACATTGTCATAGAAATGTCTTTTCTTACGCAGAATTTCCCAAGTATTATGAATCTGTGTTACATTTTGTTGTGTAAAAAAAAGTTTTTCAATTATCGGTTAAAATTCAATTTTCAATTTTCTTTCGTCCTTTCGACAATTTTTTTTAATAACTTAATTTTTAAACAGACAATTATTAAAACTAATAAACAATAGAGATCAAAATTTTAACAAGTTTTTGGTAAAATTTTGTGGTCGAAAATAATTACACAAATAAACCAGATTTCTTCGGTTAAAATACAAAATAAAAAAATAATTTAATAAAATAAATAAAATACAAAATAAATAAATACTGGCTTACACAACTTATTTCTGATAATAATAATTATTAGTGAGATTTTTTCTTTTTTTTTTGAAAAAATCATGAAACTTGAAGTGAATTTTCTTAGAAAGAATTTTCCCAGGTTTGTAAATCTGTCTTTAGTTTAATTAGTTTAAGTTTTTTTATTGTAAATTATTACTCAATATTAAGTATTATTAACCAATAAAAGTTTGAAGTTACATTTTTTTTTATTTTTGTAACTTTTTTAAAAACAATCGAAATAATTTTTTTGAGAGTAAAGTGGGCCATGAAATTGTCACAGTATCTGTATTCTTACAGAAAATTTTCCAAAGACTGTGAATCTGTATTTTGTTTTGTACAGTAAAAGAAAGTGTTATAGTTAAAATAAAATTTTAAATTTTTTTTTCGTCCTTGACAGGACAATACCAATTTTTTTTATTTTGACCAAAAAATTATTAAAATCGCCGTTTTATATAAAATGACGCAAAATTTTCCAAACTGTCAGATTTATACTGTTACAATTACATACTAATTCCAGGAATCAAAATTTTAGGATTTTTTTGAAAAAAATTAAGTAGGAATTCGGATCGAAAATTAATAAATCTGATTTTTTCTGAACAATTATCGTTCGGAATCCGTTTTATAATATTTTGTTTTAATCATTGTAATTACAAAATGCCGTTTTTTCATTTTAATTTTTTTTGAAAATTCTTTACAAGGAAAATATGAATACGACGTTTAGTGGGCCAAAAATTTTGAATGTGACAAATGTATTAAACGTCAACTTTAATTTTTAGTGTCAACAATCACTACGAACTTTTTTACCAGTTTTTGAAAAATAAATTATGACTAGAAATTAATAAGATTATAAAAGTAAAAAAAGTAAATAAATGCACGTAATTTGGTCGAAAAAAAATGTGATTTTGTTAAGATAATTGTTCTAGTAATTTTTTTTCATAAAATAATTTTTCCCGAATAACTAGTTTTACACAGAATTGTTCGGAAATTGTGAAACAGTGTTTATGATTGTTCTGCAAAAGATGATTTTGTGAATACTTATAGGTCAAAATTAATTTTCAATTTTTTTTATTTTTTACAAATTTTTCGGTGAAAAATGGTGAAATATTGGTTAATTGGTGAAATATGAAGTTAATTGTTTTTGCAACCAAATGTCGATCTCAGTTCAATACAATATTCATGGAAAGTTGATGTTATTTTTCATTTTTTCGAAATCGAAAATATTTTGTCAGAAAAATGTTTCTCCCATCTGATAAACCAAAAAAAATATTTTAGTTTTTAAAAATATTGTCAAAAAATAATTCTGAAATGAGCAAAAAACCATCAAAGGAACACTTCACAGCAAAATTAATTTTCAAAAATTTGTACCTTCCTCGGATAATTTTTTTTTATTATCATATTTGTTGGTGTTAATATGTTATCAGTTCTCAAGATATCGGTCAGAATTTGAATTTTTATCAACCTCCAATCGATCATAGTTTGATTGGTTTGTTTTTGCAATTTTCCCGAAAAACCACTTATACCTTATTCCCAAACCTCTCATTTTACGTAAAATTGTTCGAGGATTTCGTATCAGTTTCCACGTTTCAAGTAATTGGAAATTAATAAAATAATCGAGTTTTTCCATTAAGCCGTCCCTCGTTACTCGCCAAAAAACCCTTTCACCCCTCATTCTAAAAAAACGCACCAGCAACGGTAAAAGACAGTCGGGAATTAGCATACACGTCTTAAACAAAGCCCTTCCACCCCTTTGATAATTTTTTACCTCTTTCTTTTCTCCCGGCGATCTTTTAATTTTTTCAGTCGTCTCTCCATTCATCTCAGTGTTTCTCACGATAAATGAACGGCTCCATCATCTATCTTCCGTTTGTCTAATCGTTAATAGGCATTTTTGTCACGTTGCCATCGCGATTTGCATACGGGGTTGCCCGCTCGAACAGAAAAAATCGTCCCTCAGGTATATGCAGATGAGTGTCATAGTTTTTTGAGGGTCCTCTTATAGTTTTTTTCTATTATCTATGGATCCGCAGCGTTTTATTATCTCACGGTGTAAGAGCTCGCTTTAATTCTATTTATTTATGCGAAGGGTGCCAGCACAGTTTTTTGCAACCGGGCACAAATATGATGAATGCGTTTTAATTAGATGCTTTTTTGGGAAGCGAAAAAAACTCATATGGGTACACGTAACGGCCAACGCACCCAGATGGTACCAAAACCAGAATTTTTTGCGCAATTATTTCCACCAAATTGAGTTAAGTCGGAAAATTAATTAATTTTTTACAAAACCTACTGACTAAAATTATTTTGAAATAGACATGGTGTTTCACAGTGAGCTTCAATACAAACCTATGTTCTGCTTACATCTTAAAATAATTTAATTATTTTAAAATTTGTTTTACGAAAAGTAGGACTTCAAATTAAATCAAATTGGAAGCTAAGTGCAGTATTTTTTTCCAAAATTTGAATACGTTTTATTTAGTTACTTTAACAAGTCGGTACTAAGATTTAGATTAATTTAAAATTTAATTTAATTTAATTAGTAGAATATATCAAGTGTCAGTCGATTGCACTTATTAATTAATTACTTTAAAACTTTAAAATAATTTGTAATGTTTTTCAATTTTTTTACTAGATAATTAATTAAATTTAATTAGAAGAGTAAATTAAACAAAAATTATGAAAATACTCTTATCATTTTTTCACAACTGAGTTTTTGAAATTAAACTAAATCAGAAACTTTACAATTACAACATAAATTAGAGGGAAATATTAATTAGAAAAATAATTAAGCTACAGGGATTCGATTGCACGTTTTAATTAATTTATTAACATTTGAATGTAATTTTGAAAATGTCTCTGCAATAATCTGTTCACTATAATTAGAATTTAGTTTTTTAATTACTACTTGATTCATTCAATTCACTTTTAAATACTTTTTGATATTTTTTCAACATCTCAGTTCTTGAAATTAAATTAAATCAAAATCTGAAAAGTATTTTTTTAACAAAAATACAGACATTTTACGTTGTGTTATATTATAACTAATATTGCAAATACCAATAGATTTAAGTAAGTCAGATTAATTAATTAATTAATTAAGTTAAACAAAAATTAAAAAACATCATTGGACTTACAATAACATTTCAGTACTTAAAATTAAATTAGATCGGTTAGAAGTCATTTTAATTAGAATTAGAGTGTTTAGATTTTGCAAGAATTATTAGAAGAATAAATTAAATAATTCAATTACAGGGAACAAGAAGTGTGAAACATTCGATGAAACTTCTTAATTAATTAATCAACATTTGAATGTAATTTTAAGAATACCTCTACTTACAATAATTTGTTCACTAAGTGTCCAGTTTTTTAAGTACCTGATTAATTCAATTTACTTTTAGACACTTTTTGTCATTTTTTAACAACTCATTTATTGAAATAAAATTTAATCGGAAACGTAGAAGCAATTATTATCAAAATTAGAAGCAGATTAAGTCAAATTTAATTCAACTTAATTAGAACGATAAATTATACAAGAAATTATTACACTTTGACTAAATTAACTAATTATAGTTTTTTCACATCTCACTGCTTGAAATTAAATCTCATCGGAAATTTAGAAGTAATTTTAATAGAAGAGTTTTTAGAACGTAGAATAGAAAATTAAATTAAATTACATGGAATCAAAAATGTTTAAATATTCGATAGAACTTGTTAATTAATTTAATTGATTAACTAATTTTTAATTAATTATTTATTTTTAATTTATTAATTAATTTTTCGAATTATAATTACTAGTGTATTCTACAATAATTTGTTCCTTAAGCGTCAAGTTTTTTAATTACTTGATTTTTAATTCAATCTACTTTTAGTTCTTCAAATTAAATTAAATCAGAAGCTCAGAAGCAATTAATATCAAAATTAAAGGCACCTCACAATACCAATTATGTTAAATTTAATTTAACTTAATTCGAAGGATGAATTACACAAAAGATTATGACACTTTGACGGAATTAACTAATTAAAATTTTTTTACATCTCACTGCTTGAAGTAAAATCTCTTCGGAAATTTGGAAGTAATTTTGATAGAAGAATTTTTACAACATACAATAGAAGATTACATTAAATTACATGGAACAAAAAACGTGAAATATTCGATAGAACTTGTTAATTATTTAATTAATTTATTATTATTATTAATTTTTCGAATTATAATTACTATTATATTCTATAATAATTTGTTCCTTAAGCGTCCAATTTTTTAATTATTTAATTTTTTATTCAATCTACTTTTAGTTCTTGAAATTTTATTTAATCAGAAACTTCGGAATAATTTTTATCATTGTATTTCATTTAAATTGACATACTGGATGATTCAATTAAAAGTATATTTTTGCTTTATCCTAATTATTGCATAGAATTCAGCGTTTGCTATTAATTCCTTTATATTTTTCTTTATGCCTGTAATTTTTTCAGAATTAATTACTTACTTATAACTAGCTACAAAAATTGCTATTTTATTTATTACCTGAGAAAAAGCGATCCTTAAATATTGCTTTGTGCAAAAAATCCGTGATAGTAAATAAATAAATAAAATAAATATTAAATTAAGTTAAAATAAAAAAATCAAAGAAAGCTAACAAAAAAATTTTTCATATTTTTTATTATATTGAAATTAATACCAAACGATTTTTTTAAATTTTAATCTAGTCATCCATGACAGTTACCTCAGCAGTGAAATGTATTGTGTAAAATAACTTCAAACATCGCTTTATCTGTCAATATATTTAAAATGTTCATCGAAAAACATCTTATTACGGTTGACGTAACTGTCATGGATAACTAGATCAAAATTTATAAAAATCGCACGATATAATTAATTTTAATTTTATCGAATGATAAAAGAATCTGAAAAAAATCACATTTATAAGGAAAAACACGAAGTATTTAATAAGAAACGTAAAGTTTTCTGCGATATAGTAAAAATAACTTTAACAGACCACCTCTTATAACTAAGGTTTCGATAGTAAGTCAAAATGTAATATAATTTGGAAATTCAAATTCAAATGTAATTTTGAAAATACTTTCTTAATTTATTAAGTAAGCGTTAAATTTATTAATTATCTAATTAATTGACATTAATTTAAGTGACTTGTGACATTTTTTAAAAGTAATTTGTATAAAAATTGGAGCAACCTTACGTTGTAATTAATTTCTATTCCAAATAACTAAAATTTAGGGCCGGTTTGTAGAAAGCTTTGTTAAATTTTAATTCGTTGTTAAAAGTTAGCAACACGAAAAGACCAATCACATTTGTTCAATTTGGTCACGTGATCAGTGAATCACGCATTTAATTGCGAATTAAATTAATGACGCTTCTAAAACTGATCTTTAGATTATAAGACATAATTTAATTCAATTTAATTAGAAATATCTAATGTATTCATTAAGCGTCTAATTTTTTTTAATTGAAATTAATTAAATTTAAATACTTAAAAATTTATGAAATGAGCATCCAATACCCTCTCGAGGCGATATTTTAAAAATGAAAATTTCCAGTTACAATAATGAAATTTCATCGGAATGTGATCCTTGCTCTTAGAATAAAAACAGTCCAGTCGATTAACCCCGTCGTTCCCTCATCGTTATCCCATCAACCACTTGGGAATGCCGAAAAAAATCCACCGACCCTTCCCGATTTTTTATTTAAATTTTCTTCACACCGCAAAAAAACTTATGCTAAAAAACCTGCCGCACACAAGTAGTTAGCCCTTGAGGTATTTAACCCTCTGTTCCTTGTCTTTGCAGCATTCTCAACCCTCCCGGCGGGGGTTCAAAGGGTTGCGCATCTACATAATCTCCCTATTATCATATCGGATGCGTGTTTTGGTTTTTCGACAATGCCATCCGTCTCATTCGGACGCACTCGACCGAAAATGCCTTGTTTTCCGCCCAGTTCTACTCACACCAGCTAATTACCAAACGTACGATTTGTAGAAAAAATTGCGTATGTAACGCGCGCGTTGCTGGTATTTTTGGCGGTTCCGTGGGCCGTAATTACCGGATTGCGGCCCCTTCTCAAAGGCTTAAGCATGAAATAAAGGCCGGATTACGTCGAGTGTATTCATTAAAGCCTTTTACCGGGTGATGCACCCGATATATGCAAAAGACGTGTGTGAAAAAAGCGACGAAACCACACTGTGACCCCTCGCTCACAAACAAGCCCCGGAAACAAAAAAATTTCCAAATCCGTTAACCCTTTCACGTTTTTTTCCACCTTGGTAGAAAAAATCCAGAGGGCTTGTTTGCATATACGTTGTCGTTCGTTGATTAAATCGGACGTTAGAACGGCCTACTAAACTCGAATACTTCCACTGATAATAATAATTCATCGAAGCAAGCCGGGCACAAAAAGCGATGCTCGTCTGTTTCACATGTGCTCCAATCGGCCAACGCGATCTTTCGATTGTTTCGTGCCTCCCCTGCGGCGGCCATTGGTGACGTCACGGGTGGCGAGAGTGGGGGTGGATTGTGCGAATCGTTGCGTTTTTTCGCATAATGGGTTACATGTGGTGGCTCAAGGATTTGTCGAGGGTTTGATTGGGCGACTGTTTTTTACCATATGTGATGCGATGGTGAATGACGGAGGAAAAAACGTCTAATTTCGGATTTTTAATGAGCGAGGGGGTGTCGAGTTACGACGGGAGGGAGGGGGGATGAGATAAGAGGCAGTCATTTTGCTCAATTTGAAAAGTCATTTTAAAACTAGTCGAGTAATTGGCTATAATTTGGAATAATTTCGATTGATTTTGATAAATAATTGAAAAATTGAACTCACAATTGAGACTAGATCGCTGGTAAAGATACACTTTTCGTGACTATTAACACCGGTTGAAATTACAGAACTGGTGGTTTACAACGTAAATAGCAGCGATTGAGATAAGAAAAATTCGAATTGGTGGAAAAACAAATATGTAACGAAACATTTAATGTTATGATAAATTGTGCAATTAATAAAAAAATGAAAAATCAGATTCAGACGTAATTTTTCAAACTACAGGGTGAGTCGCGTG
Source organism: Tribolium castaneum (assembly GCF_031307605.1). Classification (NCBI taxonomy): domain Eukaryota; kingdom Metazoa; phylum Arthropoda; class Insecta; order Coleoptera; family Tenebrionidae; genus Tribolium; species Tribolium castaneum. The sequence continues at coordinate 10,458,324 of NC_087401.1, read as the reverse complement.
ATGATAGTTTTTACGTACTTTTTTTCAACATTTCTCGAAATCACGTCATGCAGTTTCAAAAATGTATCAAAAACAAAAAATTTACATAACTTATAATTTGTAATTTAAAGAGTGTTTCATTTGAAGTAATGAAATTGATGCTAGAAATGACCACTTTCTAAGTTTGACTTTATTTTCTTAACATTTTTTAAAAATATTTCGGCAATATGTTGTCCATTTTTGATTTATTTTGTAAGTAGATATAGTAGTATGTATAAACCATTTCCCAAATTAAATTAAATCAAATCCGAAGCTAAAAAGTAATTTTTTTCTATATTAGAAAAATTTTACGTTGTAATTAGTAATTAATAATTAATTAGTAATTAGAGTAATTTAAAATTTTTCTTAATTAGAAGAATAGGTTACTTGAAACAGAAATTGTCATTCGACTGAACTTACATTAATTAATTAGTCAACATCCGAATATAATTTTGGACATTTAATTACGTATTTAATTTAATTTAGTCTAGGAAGCATTTTGTCATTTTTTTTGTCAGTTTTTGAACTTCCGTACTTTGGAAGCAACTCTTAACAAAATTAATTCAAGAAGAAAACTTTAATTAATTAATTAATTAGAAGACTTATTTTGTTCCAATTTTAGAATAATTTCACATTGTATTTAATTAGTCAGTATAACAGATCCATACTAAGATTCAGAGTAATTCAAAATTTAATTTAGTTAAAAGTATAAATTAAGTTGCTTGAAAGAAAAACTGTCATTTGAGATTTTTCTTTTAATCGCAATTTAAATTTAATTTGAAATTAACATTTGTCAATGCACCGGCCCTTAGCCTTAAAATTAAATAGAATTAAACAAAAATTATCCGACATTCGGTTTTTGAAATTAAATTAGATCATATAATTAAATCAAATCAAATTAAATAAAATTAGATTTAATTTAATGAATTAGAGTAAATTAGAAACAAAACAATCAACTGAACTTCGTAATTAATTTATCAATTTTTAAGTGTAATTTTGAGAGTACTTTTAGGTACTAGGAAAAATTGGTTTTCTAAACGGTCAACTATTTAATTAGTATCTAATTAATTTAATTAATTTTTAGACACTTATTATTTTTTACACATCAGTTTTTAAAATTAAACTAATTGAATTAGAAACATATAAGTAATTTTTATATTTTTTTACAATTAAATTAACATGTAATTAAGGTGTAGATGGTAAGTCAAAATTTAATTTAATTTAGAAGAACAAGTTATATCACAAATACTTAGATACATCACACAAGAATTGTAAAATATTCGATTGAAAAAACTATTTCCACATACTTTGTTTATTAAGCATTAAATTTTTTAATCAGGTAATTAATTAAATTAAATTTAATTAATTTAAATTAAATTAAATCGGAAGTAATTTTTACTAAAATTAATGTATATAATCTCAATTCGTTTCACAAATAACTTTATTTAAGGAGTTAAAGTAACTCAATAAAATTAGAAAAGTAATTTAATTTCTAGATAAAAAAATGTGAAATGCAGTTATGAAAATATCTCTAAAATAATAATTTGTTTCTTAAGTGTTCAATTTTTTTAATAAGTGAGTACTAATTAAATTTAATCTAATACGATTTTTTGTATTTTTTTACATCTCTGTTCTTAAAACAAACTACTAATTAATTAAGTCGGGAAGTTATTAGAATTAACTTAGAATATCTGATTAATTCAGTCAGCTTTTTAGACACTTTTGTCATTTTTACACATAAGTCCTTGAAATTAAATTGAATTAAAAACTTAGAAATAATTTTTACCATATTTTTAAAATTAAATTAACATTTAAGTCAAAATTTAATTTAATTTAATTTGGAAAAAGAAATTATATTTCAAGCACCATGCCCTTTTAGCCGCATCTTAGATATTGAAATTAAATTAAATCGGTAATTTTTATTGAAATTAGTATAGATAATCTCATGTTGTTTTACAAATAACTTAATTTAGAAGAATCAAAATAATTCAGTTTAGTTAGAAAGATAATTTAATTTCGAGCTCAAGACAAATAATTTGTTCGTTCAGCGTTCAATTTTTAATTAAATAAGTAATTAAATTTGAATTAAAACGCATTTTGAACATTTTAAAGTTCTTAAAACTACTAATTAATTCTACTAATTAACTTAATTAGAAACATAGATTAACTTAGGTGGAACAAAAATGGTGAAACATGTACTTTTTCAATGAAACCAGTTGATAATATTTTAATCTAAAAATAAAATTAAGTTTTTAATTTGAGTTAAAATTTTATTTTAATTTAATTCGCTTTCTCTATTTTTTTTACATAAGTATATCAAAAATTAAATTAAATCAAATCGGAAGTTGTAGCTACTTTTATCAAAGTTAGAATAAAATCATACTTTTTTAATTAGAAGAATACATAATTAATTAACTTACATTAAATTACAATTGTAAAACATTGTAAAACATTCGATTGAAATTATTGATTAAGTTATTAACATTTAAATGAATTTTTTTATTTAGATAATGGTTTTCATTCAATTTAAGACGTTTTTGAAGTTTTCTTATTACGAAACCAATTCGTAATTGCCTGTGTTGTAAACGCGCCTTAATGCCAGTCTTACCACTATTAATTTTTCTATTAAGAACTCTAAAAAATCCCCTAATCTAGGTCAAATATCCCAATTTTCCCCTCCAATAATAATTAAAAAAAAATATCCACTGGAAGCCCCTTTCTCACCCCTTCCAGGGCCGGCTCGCAGGTACCGTTCGATAGCATCGCGGGGGGTGGGAGTGCCGCCGCCGCCGCCACTCTGGCTGAAAAAATCGCCCTCTTCGTCGGTGCTGCTTTTTTTCGGGGGGTGGAAGGGGGTTAGTTCGTATAAAAAAAAATGGCGCGCAAGCGTGAGCCCGAAAAAGTCGAAGAGCGAGGGGTGCACACCCTCCCGGCCTCCTCCTCCCCTCCTTGTCTAACGTTATTGATTTTCGTAAAGCGTCTCTCGTCTAGTCCTGACCTGCAGCACGTCGATTCTTATTCGGCAGGACATCGATTGCGGGGAGTCCGAGCACTTTTTAGGTTGTTTACACGGGATATGTTGGGGGGTTGGGAGGCCCTTGGGGAGATTCAAGACGCGAGACGCGGTGCAGAGACAAGGACAAATAAATTTTTTTTTCTTTTTCTACATTTTTTAAAAATTCTTATTGGAAAAGTCCATTGCTGATCTTTCATGGTTGGAAAATTAAGAGCCATTCCATTTTGACGGACGGGACACTTTGCACAAATTTTTAGATTTTATTTTCAGTTTTTACGAAGTGTCAGTAGAAGTGAATTTTTCTTTATAGTCAAATTGTTTGCAACCTATAATTAGAGCCACATTTTTAAAATTTGAAATACGGCAGAAAAAAGAAATACAAATTGATGACGGACGGGACACAAAAATCTCACATTTTTATTGTTGAACATTTTTAAAGTAAAAGGTGAAATCTGTTGAAACTTTGAAACCACAAAACCGAAGAATGAGGCAATGTGCTAGTTTACATATGACGGACGGGACAAAAAAAACTTGTGTGTGAAAATAGCTCTACAAAATTTATTCAGACTGGGTTTAGTTATTAGAGACTTTAACAATATTAAAATTAGACAGTGGAAATTAAAAATTTTTGGTTTTGTTTAATAGCGGAAGAAATAAGAACATTTTATGTTTGCGATAACGGACGGGACAACAAAAGTTATAAAGATGAAAAAAAATATTACTGGTTAAAAATTACTAAATGATTTCCATTTTCTAGACGACCAGAAACTAGTAAAAGTTTCTTTAAAAAATATTCAACAGTTGTAGTATCTCAATATTTTGTTATTACCTAAAAGGCAAATTTTAAAATATCATTTTGAAATTTTGGGATCAGGTTGCATTTTTCTACAGCTTTTTCTTTCAAATGCTGTAGATATTAACCCCCTGACTCAGTTAAAATTATTTTCAAAAATTCAGAGTTATTCCGATCTTAATTACAATACAGGGTGATTTTTTAAAACGAGCCTACTCGAATATGTTAGAACATATACAAAAAATTAAAAATTCCGAAACAGGTCAATTTTTATTTTCAGAGGGATACCTTTTATTGTACTTTTGAAAATTGTGGCACCAACCCTTTTTGTAACATAAACAACCCCTTCAAAATTTTAAATGGCATTACCCTCTTTGTGATACCTCAAATGCCAGGTATTTTGTCTAGGAATTCGGCTGTTTTTTGTAATTTTTTGTTAATTTTCTAAGATATCTATAAAAAAAAATTATTAACCCGGTACTTATGTAACTTATGTTTTTTCAAATGGAACCCTATAATTTTTGCATTTTTGGATGTTGACGTTTTAAGCTAAATTGTTATTGGTCGATTTTGCTTTGTTTTTGTAATAGTTAGATTTTTTTGACAAAAACACACTATTTTTTTTAATTATTATATAAAAACTATGAATTCTAGAAAAGTACGACTTTAAACACTTTAAAGAAAAAAGTTCAATCTTCAAGGTTGTGATTTTTTAGCTCACAGCTATCAAGAAAATAAAAACATTAAGAAGTTTGTTAAAAATGCTAAATGCTAAATCCTATTTTTTTGTTTTCATCTTTAAAAGACAATTAAAATGGTCTTTGAGAAGCAACAACAAAAGATAGGGTGATCTATTTAATTTTTTCAAGTTATTCAACTTTTAAAAAATTTAATAATAATAACAATTATTATTATATTATTAATTTTTTTTATTATTATTTATTTTCAATAGGTGAATCACCCAATTACAGACAATAAAATAAAATTAGATAAACGTATCTTATTTAAATTAAAAACTAGAAACAATACAAAAACAAACAAAAAGTAAACAAAAACAACAACAAAACAAAAAACAACTTCTTAACTTTATAATGGTACAGACTGAAATTTGAATTTTCCGCTTATAAGTAGAAAAAGTCGTAAAAGTAGTGACTCGTTTAAAAAAAAAACACTCTGTAAAAACTTTGTTTTTTAGTTATACACTATCTTTTTGCATTTAATGTAACTTTTAACAGTGACGTTTTAAGCTAAATTGTTTTTAGGAGATTTTGCTTAGTTTTCAAAATAATTTAATTTTTTGACGAATACACTCTCTTTTTTTAAAATATTACATTAAAATTCAGATTCCTATAGAAAAATAGGTCAGTATTTTTTTTAGCTCATAGCTATAAGAAGATAAAAAAATAAGAATAAAAAATAGCAAGTTGTTAAAAGCTGAACAACTTAACTATTTATTGGAACTCACTAATTTATAAAATTATTTAGTTGCTATTGTGGTTATTTTAACGTTTATGTTTTTAAATCGACAATTTAATAATTTTTGGGAAGCATAAACGAAAAATAGAGTAGTGTTCCACTTTACATTTAACAACTTCTTAATTTGTTTTAATTTTCTAATTGCAATGCAATGAGTGTTCTATTAAAAAAAACATAAGTTTGTATAGTAGCTCATTTCTGGAACAGCCTGTTTATTTGAAAATAGTTCTATTAGCTGTTTCAAAACTATAAAAACGCCAACGTAACATTTTCTCTCAAAATTAGCTGTTATAAATTCTTCACGCACTTCAAAGAAATAATAACTAATGTAATTTGTAGTTTCGATGAGAGATCTAATCATTAATAAATATTTTACAATTTTATCAATCTTATTTAAGAAAATAATTTGGTAAAATGCGACGTTGACGATTTTATAGTTTTGAAACAGCGAATAGTGAATGTAGGGTTTTTAAAGATAAGATGATCCACTTCAACAAATTCAGAATCAGAACATTATAATAATAACATAATTCGGAAGTAAAATTACCGTTGGGGGCGCCACTGAGCTAGGTCGAAAACAGTAACCATAAATGGCGGGAAAATGTTTATTCGGATATTTTGAGCGTTGTACGAATTTTGGGGCTTCACAATTATTGCATTGCCTATGCGGAATGATTATTGTATCTTTGATGCAAGAGACTTATGTTGACAAATGAGAAATGACGAGGAAAACACGAATAACGAATGGCTGTTTGGTTCACTTTCTTTATTGGAAAATTATTACAAAGACATTGAAAAGCCTACCTTTTGGCATAATTTTCGTTTAAATGTATCAGCAGTTGTTAATCTTTATTGTAGTTTTGTAGATTTACCGCAGCATTTCATGATTTTTTCAGTAGAAAATTCTAACCTAAAATTCACACACTTCACTAATTTATTGGTTTCTTGAGCCAAACTTTGTGTTCGCTGTGATCCATTACTTATAATCATTAATTAGACAACTGTTTGATAACACTTTGTAATCAAAATTTAAATATTTTTCACTTTTTATCCACTTTCAAGTTCCAACAATAAACACTTTATACCACGAAAAACTACAGAACCAAAGTCAACGCCAGTATTTACCACCACGTACTTTTAAAGTGATTCTTTCTATTGTAAGTAATTAACACTATAAACGCAAAATTGTTGAACAATTCATTAAATGTCAGTTAATTGTGGAATTTTTACTGTTTTCGACATAGTTCAAAAGTCATCACCAGAGGGCGTCTAGTTAATTTTATTTCCGAATTACAGAGTGTAAAATATTGACATAAAACATGAAGAAAAGCTGGTTAGCAAGAATTCGTGGGAAATCTAGCCAGAAAAAGCGAAAAAAAAGTCGAAAAACTTTATTTTTTGATTAATTGAATTTATGTTTATTGTAAATTTTTCGAAAATTTTCGGGACTTTTTATTAGAGAAAAAAAAAGGAAAATTTGAAATCCTAATTACGTAGATACATTTTGTTTTCTTAAAACCAGAACTTTTGTGTCTTTATAAAAATCGAGACAAATCACAACATGAGCCTAAAACAAGACACTTTACTTTAATTTAAAGGTCAATAATGGAGTTTTTCAACTCGTTAGGACACTCTGTATATAGCTTGCTTGTTCTGAAATTATTCCTCTATTGTATCGTTCCTACTAAGAGACAAATCATGACCTTGATTTTTCTAACTACAAGTGGAAATTAAATTAAAAAAATTATTCAACTTAACATTAACTAATTGACTTTTTATTAAATTATTGTTCAACGTCTGAATTTTTTTATAAAAAAAATCGTAAACATCTTGTAAGGAATTGTCATCTGTATTCATAATTAGCAGATGCACTTAAATTAAATTCAAACAATTCCCCTCAACTTTAGTCGACCTAATTTCCATCCCTCATCGGGCATTAATTATGAAAAAAATTGACGAAAATTCTTATCACCAGCTGCGTATGCAAAACCACTGGAGAGTGTAAAGGGTGATCGCTGATAAATTCGAAGGGAGAAGGAATTCCGTAATTATTCATTTCGACCCTTCTCAGACTCATCTCAACTTTGCAGTTGTTTCCTTTATTTTTAGCATCTGGTTTTAATTTTGTTGGTTTTTTATCAGTTGTCGCAGCTGCAGCGCCTATAAATAACATTTGCATATTTTCTGATAAGTGATAAACACCACATCAACTCGTAGATCCAATTCCTTTTTCTTAACTTAGTTGGGGTTGTGATAGTACACCTGTTATAATTTTTTAATTAGGGCCACGTCACCGAATTTTAAGGGGGCTTTGTCTCACCACCCTGTCATTCTCTCGTCAATTATTGACAAAGGCCGTTCCCCTAAATAATTAACCCTGTGCGACGTGTCCGAATTTTAAAGTCCGGCCCTGACCCCCCTGAGGGGGCGCCTGTTGCGGCAAACGTCCGCCAGAGCGCAGCACCCCGTAAAAAATTCATATTATCAATAATAATCAAGGAGGCGGCCGTGTACTGTCTAGGGGTCGTTATATCAAGCTGGCGGGGGTGAGTACATGACCTTGCCGTCGGCATGGTAACCAGACAACGCTCGACATTGCCCCCCACCCCCTAAGCCGGCGTTTCTTCCAACCCCGGGAAAAAATATTTATAAACCGTATTGATGGGGATTTTTTTTTCTTTGATTGCAGTGCGGCCAACATGCCAAAGACGATTACCCCAATTGGACGAGGAACACGATGGGCATCAATAAGCAGGGGTACGAGGCCAAGATGAACGAACATAATCAGATGCACCAGAAAAGTAAGTGGGATGGGGTTGCTCAGGTGGTATTTTTTTTATTAAAAAAAAATTCAACAGTTGGAGGGCGCCTCTAAATCGGGTCTTAAATAATACCGACATGTATTACGAGAACTTGGTGTATACCGGGTGCATCAGTTAGGTTTTTGCCCCCTTTGAAATTTTTTATTAAAAAAATAAATATAAATATAAATATAAATATAAATATATATAAATCAATAAAATAAATAAATGCCAGAATTTTTTTTTCTAGAAATGTTTTTTTGTTGAATTGTTTACTCCAAAAAATATATATTATATATATTATATATATTTTTATATTACTATATTATTTATCTTTAAAAATATTTATTTTTTTTAAATCATTTAACAGTACAAATGTTAAATTTTTCAAACTAATATGATGTCAGTTTAATAGGATAAAATAAATGTGAAACATTTTATCTATTCTTGTGGTTAAAGTGCTATTTTATCTACTCAAAACAGTTGATAAAGAAATATTTTACCATCGGCTATATAAAAAAAATTGGATAAATTTATTTTTATGCTTAATCTGTGGTTAAAACTTTTGCACTTATTCTCGGGATTGTCTGTATGTACAGTCACACAAAGTGAAAATGACGCCTCAATAAACTAGTCCCTACTGTGGATGCCGTTTTATTTATTTGCCATTTATTTTGCGTTGACAAATGTTAAATTAAATGAAAATGTAATTTTTTTAATGAAAAATTTAACCATTGCAATTTTTTATGTTTATCTTTATTTATCAATGTATGAAAATTATAATTTCCACGGAATAGTTTGACAAATTCATCATAAACTGATTTAAATCTAGTTTGTTTCGATGTTAAACCTACTATACAAGCGTAAATAAGTTGGAACTATTTAATAACAATTAGTTCTAAATAATTGCATTTTAAAAATTTTAGAAAATATAAATAGACAAGTTATCAATTTGTATAAATTAATTAAAATCTAATTATTTTATATAAAATCAAGTTTAAAATAAAGAAAGCCAATTTTGTACAAAAAATATGTTACTTAATTTAATTTTTGAAAATAGTTTATCTAAAAAGATGTATTTTATTGTTGTATAATTTTCTTTAAGAAATAGTTTTTGTTAAATTCTTTACTATGTAAAAAACTAAACATTTTCATTTAATTTAAAAATATAATAAAAGTATAATAAATTTTGCATCAAAACTTTTAATTCAAATAATTTTGCGGTTTTTTTTGTAATTAAATTAAATAAATAATTTCGGTTCGTTTTTATGACAATTACAAAACTAATTCAGAAAACTTACAGAATGTCTTAACCGCAACTAAGTTTTAATTCGTGATTATTTTGACGATTCTCAATGTAAAATAAATGGTAACCTAACTAGACTTAGCTTAATTTTGAAGTAAATTTTAATTACGCTTTCAAAGAGTTAAACCATTTTTGTTAAATTAAACCTTTTTCTTGCAAATAAACAATGGTTTATTCGTCATTCGTTATATTACATAAAACCAAGTTTAAAATAGTGAAGTTTATTTCGTACAAAACTTATACTAATTAATTTTATTTTGAAATTAAAGTTAAAAAACATAAAACTAATTATAATTTGTATTTTAATGCATAATTTTCTTTAAGAAACTTATCTTGAAACTACGTCAAGTTTGCAAGGTTTATTGAGGCGTCATTTTCACTTTTGTCAACTGTACCTAAATGAAATCTGTTGGGTAAAACATCAATTTACATTTATGATAGCATTTGTCATATTTATATATTTTCAATTTTTATTATACTCTGATTACATAGTTTATTAAAACTATAAACACGCCACAAAATAATTAATAGCCTTCAACAAGCAGAGAAAATAAAAAAAAACATTTTTTACATAAAAAATTTAGATGCCAACGTATTATTAGAAACTTTTATTTACTATAATTTAAGAAAAAAAATTTTTAACTCGCAATTTTTTATAATTAATTATTATTGTTACGCTACTCTGTCATAAAAAACTAGTATGATACGTACAAATGACCGTAACATTCACTGGAACAAACCATTTTGCTCTAGGATTTTTGGTTTTCGAGTTATTAATTTTTTTATTATTTTATTAAAAAAATAATAAATAAATAAATGTTTTAAAAGCGGAAGAAAGTAGATAATTTAACAAACATTCTGATGCGTTTTTAGCTTGTGCTCTAAATCTTACAGTTACCAAAAAAATTATAAAAAACGAGTTGAAATTTTACCTATTATGCCCTTTTGAAGGCTGACTTCAAAAAATTAAAAAAAATTAATAATCGTCAAAATTGAACATTGTCAAAATAATTTAATATTAACCATCAAATAAAGCAAAAAATATACAGGGTGCCATTAAAAAACAGTCGGCAGTTATCGTTCAATAGATTTTGTCAATTGTTTTATATTAAAAAAAAATGTTACAAGGGGGTTTTGGCCACACTGAAACACCCGGTATAGGCCAGAAGTTCGTAGCTATTTTTGGGACCGTTTGTATAATTGGAATATTTTTTGTTTTTTTATTTCAAATTTATAATGAAAGTGCCGCAGCATTAGACGAAAACTTCCAGCAGCTGTAGTCTCATTAAGCTTCTGTAATTGAATAAGTTATAAAAAAATGACATACTGCTTGTCCATAACAGTTTGATTGGCACCTGGCCATTAACTGCATTAAGATTTCTTTGCACTATTTTTTCGTTTAAACACACAGTCAAACAAAGACTCGGTGTTTATAATCCTTGACGTTTGATATTCTCTTATTGGGTGTGTGACAGTAGGAATTAGCACCTTGTATGTAATTTTCTCCTAGATGAAGTGCAATTAAACCGTTCACACCTGGCAACCAACCAACCAACCGTTCAACATTTTTTCGGAAAAAATTCACCAACAGATTAATCTTCTTCTTGGAGATAAGATTCAGATTTTCGTCCCTTTCTAACCGGCTCTCGATGTCCGAATTCTAATTAATAACCCAGCATCAAATACCGGGCGAAATTCGGCAGCCTGCTTTGACGTGAACGTTCTAATAAATTATTAATTTATTCAACAAATTCACTTCGGGTCGTTGGCATAATTAATTAATTATTTCTCTTCGGCGTGCAAGTTGCCATTTTTGATGGCTCTTAGATGTGGGACACTCGTCTAACAGGAAAAATAACACGCCTACGGCTACAAGTGTGATTTTTTCCTGCACTTTTAACAGATTAGGAATTTTGCCTTTGCAAGGTTGCTACCCGTGTTTGGCAATTTTACACAACCAAGTCACTGTTCGCTTAATTGTAGTGTCCCCTGTTTCTTTCCTCTGTACAAATTTTTTAACTTTTTTCTTTATTTTGTTTGTAATTTAACATTTTTTATGTCCATAATATTTTGGTAATTGTTTTTTATGTTTCTATTTTTTTAATATTTTTCATCACCATCTCTATGTTTTGTCTTTTGTCGTTTTATTTCTATTTCATACTTTTCGATATTTTCTCTTTAATCGTTTTCTCTTTATCTTTCCTGATGTGTGTTCTTTCTATGCAGGTTTGTTCTTTTTTTCCACTCTTTGTCGTTTCTGTTAAGTATTCTTTTTTTACTAATTCTCTCACATATTTTAATGCATAATTTTCTTTAAGAAACTTATCTTGAAACTACGTCAAGTTTGCAAGGTTTATTGAGGCGTCATTTTCACTTTTGTCAACTGTACCTAGATGAAATCTGTTGGGTAAAACATCAATTTACATTTATGATAGCATTTGTCATATTTATATATTTTCAATTCTTATTATATTCTGATTACATAGTTTATTAAAACTATAAACACGCCACAAAATAATTAATAGCCTTCAACAAGTAGAGAAAATAAAGAAAAATATTTTTTACATAAAAAATTTAGATGCAAACGTATTCAGTTTATTATAAACTTTTATTTACTATAATTTAAGAAAAACTATTTTTTGGTACTCCCTACAGATTTTCATAGGTCACTTGAAACTTACTTAAAGAACTGTTTATAACTCGCAATTTTTCATGATTAATTATTATTGTTACACTACTCTGTTATGAAAAACTAGTATAATACGTACAAATGACTAGTATAATACGAGTTATGATTTTTTTTATTATAAAATAGATAATTTAACGGGCATTCTGATGCGTTTTTAACTTGTGCTCTTACAGTTACCAAAAAAAATTATAAAAAACGAGTTGAAATTTTACCTTTTATGCACTTTTCGAACGTTGATTACAAAAAATTAAAAAAAATTAATAATTGTCAAAACTGAACATTGTCAAAATAATTTAATATTAACTATCAAATAAAGCAAAAAAATATACAGGGTGTCATTGAAAAAACAAATTAAAATTTACTGGAACAAACCGTTTTGCTCTAGGATTTTTGGTTTTCGAGTTATGAATTTATTTATTATAAAGTAGATAATTTTTCTGTTTCTGTTCCTTTTCCTCTGTACAAATTTTTACTAACTTTTTTCTTTATTTTGTTTGTAATTTATCATTTTTTATGTCCATAATATTTTGGCAATTGTTTTTTATGTTTCTATTTTTTTAATATTTTTCATCACCATCTCTATTTTTTCTCTTCTATTTTTTCTTGTTTCTATGTTTTGTCTTTTGTCGTTTTATTTCTATTTCATACTTTTCGATATTTTCTCTTTAATCGTTTTCTCTTTATCTTTCCTGATGTGTGTTCTTTCTATGCAGGTTTGTTCTTTTTTTCCACTCTTTGTCGTTTCTGTTAAGTATTCTTTTTTTTACTAATTCTCTCACGTTTCTTCTAAATGGCTATTTTATTTGCTTTCTTTACTGTTTTCTAATCATTTTTACTTTCCTCTTCTAAATTCCATAGATAAATGTATAGTTATTTTTCTTTTTTCTTTTAGCTTTGTTCTTATTGTACGGATTTTTTCTTTTTTATCCTCGTCCGTTGTAATATTACGAAAAACAGCTATTTATTTAATTCTTTTATCTCTTATTCTCAAGATTTCTACATTCTGTTTCAAAAATAAAATTAATTATATATTGTCCTATTTCATCTTCTGTTTTTTAATGTCTTTATCTCTTTCGTAATTTTTATATTCTGCAGATGTCATGTATTATTTATTTAGTTCTTCTTAAAATATTCTATATTATTTTATTTTTCAATACTTCTTCCTGATTCATTTCTTTCCATTGCAATATTAGTATATTTTAAGTAATTCATTGAGAAAAATAATTTTTTTTTAAATGTTTAAATGACATTTGACATTCTTCTTTTCCAAGATTTTCTATAAATGCGCTTATTCTACTTTAATTTGTTCCTTTTCATTTATTAGTTTTATTTATTTTGCTTTCTTATGTGATTAATATTAATATTATCTCTTTCGTAATTTTTATATTCATATTCGTATTATTTATCTAGTTTTTCTTAAAATATTCTGTACTATTTTCTTTTTCAATACTCCTTCCACATTCATTTCTTTCCTTTCCATTATAGAGATATTTTATGTTGAAAATAAATATAAATAAATATAAATATAAATATAAATATAAATATAAATATAAATATAAATATAAATATAAATATAAATATAAATATAAATATAAATATAAATATAAATATAAATATAAATATAAATATAGATAAATTTAAAAATAAATGTTGATTCATTGAGAATAAAATAATTTTTTTTTATCTTATCATTTACATTCTTCTTTTCCAAAATTTTCCAAGTTCCACCTATTCTATTCTAATTTGTTTCTCTTCATTTTTTAGTTTTTTTAATGTTGCTTTCTTATGTGAATAATTGAATTTCAAAAATTTTGGTGTTTATTAATCACTCATTTGGTTCCGATATTTACTGGTTTTTGTACATTTTTTTTCTTTTTTTTTTTCTTCCATATTGCATTAAAAATACAACTTTTTTACAATGGTTTAAATATATAAGTTGTTAGAGCTCGTATATGTATCTATTATAATACTTAAAACAATTTTATAAATAGATTTATTCATTAATAATGAAAACTCTTCTTATTTTTCTTCTTTTTATTATGCTCTTTCTTTCTGTTTCATTCAATTTTTCTATTTTTCCTGCTGCTTATATTCGGCATTTTACTTTTTTTGTACTTTTTATTTTTTCTGTATAATTCCGTCTTTCATCAATTTTTATTCTTCTGTTTGTTTTCTCTGTGACTAATTTTTTTGTGAATTTTTTGATAAAACTTTTGAAAACTACATTTTTAAACATTAATTCGCAACCACGTCCTTTCCCACTTCGTTTTCAACAGTGCAATTTTTTTCCATCTCGATTTAATTCCAGTGTGGCCATTACAACCGTAAAATTTTTTTTTCGTAAAATTTCAGCCATTTCCGGCTAATGTGCGACACTGACTGACAGCAATGAATTAATAAATTTTCGTAATCGTACCGCAAAACGAATTAAACGAAAGGTCTGGTGTTACACACCATAGTCGTCTCGTTGAAAAATTCTACGGCACAAAGAACAGTGTTTGGAGCGTGTTTGCGCTACGCCACTGATTCGCATTGTCCATTTAATTCATTATTGACCAATCTTTTCTAAATCTTTGTCAATTTTCCGTTCGAGCGAGTCGTATTTTTTCCAGCAGTCGCGCCTGACCATAGAAATTGGTTTCTTTTTCGGTGCACTTTCACATTATACACAAAATATGCAATTTCCTAAATATGTCAAAGTATGTAAAAATTACTGAACTATGAAATTAAACGCCGAAATAAAAGCACGGACACGCTCTAGCGTGAAGCGTGTAATTCTCGGAAGAAAACGAAGAAACGAATTCGAAAAAAGCACGGATTTTCATTGGCCAAAACCAGGAACAAACGGCCATTTTGGCTACGCGATGAATATTCAAATTCGCTGCTTTTTCTAATGTTTATTTATCATAATTATCTTGATGTTGGTGCGGTGCCCACTCGAACGACCTCAGACACCTGATGGTAACTTGGTAACACTCATGGGTGGGGAATAATTCGGCAAAAATTCGAACGTGACGTCATGGTTATATAATTTTTAACGCGGAACAGGGGACGACACGAGCGGCAAAAACGCGATTTATTGGACCAGTTTTTTACCAACGATGCTGCATTTACCGCTTTTTTTCAACACACTGTATGCAAAAAGTGTGAAAAAGGTGTACCGCTTTTTTAAAAAAAGTTGGAAAAACAGACACAACAACAAAGAACTGGAAGTGAGAAAGTTTAAAATTAGTAAGAAGACAAAAAGTTACAAGATAAATTAATAGAAAATTATTCTATTAAATTAATAGAATAAAGAAAATATACAAAAAATTGGGGACAAAAAATAATGAATGCATGAATGAGTAAATCTGATGTTTATTTATGATACACATTTCTTTGATTCTTGTGTGTCTTTCATTTTTGGCAAATTTGATTATTCTGTGGATAATTTTTTTATCTTTTTCTTTTTATTTAATTCATCTTTTTTATTACCATTGTTAATTTACGTTTTTGGCTTTTTTTAAATTTTTTTCTATTCGTTTATTTTTGGTTTTCCTTGCCTATTCTATTTATATTATTTGTGTTTTATTCTTTTTTTTTTCAGTATTTTTCAATTCTTAGTCTCTTCTTCTGTTTCATTTTTTGCCTCGTGATGTGTCATGATTTTTTCCTCAGCTATTTTAATTGTTGTAGTATGTATTCTTTTTGCTTATTTTGTACTTTCGTGTTCACACGGGTTTTTCTGTTTTTCTATTTTTTTGGTATTTCTTCTATTATTTTAATCTAAATGCATCAAATTCTGATATTTACTAAAGTGTTGTTGCGTATTATTCATATATTTTGTTCGTAAGAAAGTTTTTAAGATCTTGGACAACTAACAGAATTCAGTTAGTTTACTAAGCCTAGGTTTTTGTAATGTGAGTTCAGCCCTACTTTATTTTATAATTGAAAATCTTACAAAAACTCGACTACGCCTCGTGATGGAAGGAGTTCAAAACACCCAGTATGTAAATAAATACATGACTGATAAAAAAGTTGGCAAAAATTGGAAAAAATAAATAAAACAAACAAAGAAAAGCAAACAAAGAAGAACCAAAAAAATATCTGGGGAATTTTATTCTTCGTTTTTTGATAAATTTAATAATTTTATCCCTAATCCCTATTCTGTGGATTTTATTTTTTCTATTTTTATTCTTTTTTTTCGTTGTTTCTATGCTAATTTATAAGTTCGTTTTTTTTTGTTACAATTATTTAGAATTTTTTGTTATTATCTCTGATATAATTAAAGAGTTGTTCCCTTACTCATATTTTTGTACACAATAAGATTTTACACAAATTTTAAAGAATTCAGTTAATTTACTGAACAATGTGAGTTCAGCCATACTTATTTTTAAAATGGAAATAACAATTGAAAACATTGGTAATAATATAAAAAAACAAAAACAAGAAAAAATAAATAAATACATAAGGGAGGCAGAGCAGAAGGATAACAGAAAATATTAAAAAAATAAATTTATTTATGAAACACATTTTTTATGCTTGTGGGCTTTTTTACTCTTTCTTTTTTGGAAAATTTCTTAATTTTGTCTCTGATTTTTTTGTGTGAATTTTATATTCTTTATTCTTTTTTATTTTTATTCATAGTTTTTCTAATAAATATTTTTTTCTATTTATTTATTTCATGATTCATGATGTTTTCTTAAGTAATTTCAATCTTTTTCTTATTTTTTTTGCTTATTTTTTACTTTCATGTTCATACGAGTTTTTTAATGATAGTTTATTACAAGGATAATATTTTTTCTTTTTTTTATATTTTTGTAGTGTTTGTGTTATTATTTTTTAATCTAGATTGATCAAAATCTGATGTTTAATTATTAAAATGTTGTTGTGTTATTCATATTTTTTATAAGATCTTGAACGTAATTAGGTTGGCTCTTGGTTTACTGAACTAATGAAAATCGTACAAAAACTCCACTATGCCTCATGTTAATGTTCACAAAATTAAAGGAATTCAAAACACCCAGTAAGTAAATAAATAAATAATCGAAAAATTTGGTGAAAATTAAAAAAATATAAAAAAATAAATACAAACAAGAAAAAATTAATTAATTAATATAAGGAGGCAGAGAAGAAGAATACAAAAATATCCAGGGGCTTGTTTTTTATTCATTCGTTTTTTTTTTGATAATTTTTTCTCTGATCTCTTTTCTGCAGATTTGATTTTTTTTTAGTAATGTTCTTTTTATTACCTCCTAGCCCCTTTTCCAACCATTGTTTATTTACATTTTTTCTATTATCTATTTTTTTCTGTGATATATCATGTTTTTTTTTCTTCAGTCATTTCAATTTTTGTATTATTCTTTTTGTTTGTTTTGTACTTTTTTATTTGTTTCGCTTCGTTTTCACACAGGTTTTGTTGTCTATGACAGATTGTTTTTGTATCAAGGATTCTGTCTTTTTTTTGTTATGTTTTAGTATTTATTTTAATATTTTTATATTAATTTTATATTGTTGTGTTCTTCGTATTTTTGTTTACAAAAATGTTTTTAAGACTTTGGTTAAATGACTGAACCTAGGTTTTTATAAAGTTCAGCCCTATATTTTATGTTATATCAACATAAAAATGTGCATTTTTACCGTACGCTTATAATTACGTGCCTCGGCTTCGCTCCGACCTGACCTTTCCTATATTCTTGCAAAACTTCTCGATAAAAATAGATATTTTGGTTCTTTTTGAACAAAGAAATTCTAAATGGGAGGCAAAAAGTTGAAATATTATATAATTCTTTTTAATTTTGCCGTTAATTGCGCCGAAAACTTGTTTCGCAAAACTGCAAAAACCATAAAATTTATCAATGGCAAAAAGTCTAATTTATTAATTTGATTTATGGACCAGTTCAACTAGTCGTAAAAATAAGACAAATCTAATCAAAAATCTAAAAAGTCGTAAAACCCGTGTATTTTATGTTCGGTTCTAAAATTTACAAAAAGTAAGTAAAGTCGCCAATAAAGTAAAACGTAAAATATTTGATTATACCCTGATAGGGTCGCGGATGCGTCGTGATGGTCACATGATCACCCTTTCTCGGGCGACCGAGCTATAATCCAATTTTCCAAATTCTTTCAATTGGAATTAATTTTGACAAAGAATTTAGAACGCTCCAAATAAATTAGATAAGAACGAACGAATTGCACTGTAAAGAAATCTGGGCCTCGAACAAAGAAGGCGGCGATTTTTGGCTACCGAACCTAACGGTCGATTTCGTTCCAAAATCGAAATTTTTAAGTAGCAAGCAAACTCCTAAATTACCTGTGTTGGAACGAGTTTTGCAAACGAATTAACGGTATTACTCCAAGATGCATAGATCAAAAACTATCGAATCGTAGCTGGCCTTGGTCGCCTAGGGCGTAGGTGAAGGGGGGACACACATGTTTTGGCGTGTGGATGTGCGCCGAAAAATTGCAAGTCAAGATTTCCTGCTTGACAGGTTTGTGCGATTAGAGAGAGGCGGCTTTTAACCGATCGAAACTGTATTCCGGTTGTGAATACATATTTTTTAATAAGTATTAGATCGAGCTACTGTGGGATCAATTAAAATAAGTCGGTACACACTGGACGGCGAGCGGGGAAAACCACACTTTTTACTTCTTTATCTGAAGGTGGCGACACTGCTAATATGCAACTGGAGCGATAGTAATTTACATTATTAAGTAGGATGCAGCGATGTGGGAAATTCTATTTCCTGGAAACTTTTGACCAAGTAAAAATTTTTATCAATCGGCGATAGAAAAAAATTGTATTTGCCTCGAGCGACTAGTGTCTATTTTATGTTTCGTATGTAATTGCAGCTCTCGGCTACGCCTCGAGCTGCTATTTCCAACCACCAACGTCAAAGAAAAGTAAGTAAAACTAGTAAAAACTATATTCCAAATTTTGACAGCCCTCGGCTTTGCCTCGTCAACTTTATGAAAATACATTTACAAATTATTTTTTAGTAGCTAGAGATTTATTAATAAAACACTCGGATGCGTCTCGTAACCAATTTTATTATGACATTTGTACAAAAACTGTTGGAATTTCTTTAATACAGATACTAACAACTACATCACATAATAACTATAAAATAGTAAAAAAACACACTATCTAAATTTTTGTCGCTAATGAAGACCTTGAAGTGGTAACTAGTGAATTTCTAAGGAAAACATTAAATTTGCGATTAAAAAAGAACAGTAATTAATAGTTGTCTATTATATACAAGACGATAAAGATATATTTCACAGTCTTTATCGTCGTGTATAATACATTTTTTTGCAATAACAGAACTTCAAGTTTAAAAGAAAAGATTTATTGTTAATTTATTAATTCTTCAAATTAATATTTTGAACTTAGTAGTAAATTTAATTTAATAAAATAAGTTTAAAACATTTTATCTTCGACTCATGCGGATAAAGTGCTACTGTATCTACTCAACAGAGTTGATAAAGAAATAGTTTAAACATCTGCTATAGAAAAAATCCTTAATCTTAAATTTATATTACATTTTTATTAAAAGAAAAATTGTATACAAATAGAAATTTTATAAAATCTGGACGTAAAAACTATAGTTTTTGTTGTTTTATTTAAAAAAAAACAACAAATTTTTGATTATACAGAGTGATTCAAAAGTGTCGGATCAACTCTTGTAACTCCAAGCAACTGGATTTCTACTTTTTAGTATATTTTTTATTTGTTTCCATTAACAACTGTTTTAATAATTGTTATATTTTATAATTTTTGAGTATATTAAACGTTTAGCGCAACATATAATACTAATTGGTGATTTTTTTAATAGATTTTGGTAAATAAATTAGTCAAAACTTAAACTAAAAATCTAAATTTGAAAAAAGACTCAAACTATTTTTTACTATAGGAACATTTAATCACATTTGAATCACGCTGTATTGTATTTTTTATTTTCACAACACAACGTTTCGAGTTGCTAATATATCATGATAAATACTACAAATGTTATAAAAAATAACTAAAACCTGTAATAAACGTAAAATAAACTAAACAAAAACAATACTTGAGTAACTTTTCATTATTACATGCCTCGGCTTTGCCTTGACTTGACAATTTATAGATTCATAAAAATTACAAGTTGAAGTTTTTACAAAAAAAAATTTCGATACACAATTGTGTAAAATAAAAAACCGTTTAATTTCAAAATAAACATGATTTCTTATACTTTTAGCCTCAACTTTGCATTTTGCTTACCTTAAAAATTAACAAGTGGTAAGAAATTCTTTTCGCTCATATTTTTTGCTTTTCAAAATAATATATAAGTGAAACACTCGTCTTCGTCTCGTGTCATCATTTTGGCCGACCTGATTCGATTTTTTTTCAGTTCTTTTATTACTTATTTACAAATTTTTGTTCTCAGCTCGATAAATTACCACGGGCTCGAATTTGTTTATAAAAAGAATATTTGTCAAATACTTAGTCAAAAACAAACACCAAGTTGTTAATTTTTGTCAGATTGACGTCTACTGTGTGTCCCAAAAAGCTTCTCTCTAGTCAAAAACCAAAAATATAAAATTATTTTTAATAGTCAAAAATATGAAACAGTCAGTATTTGACACTCCTGTTTTTGACAACGCTTCTTACTACGTGTTTAGTGTTTCTCCTGTGCAAATATGCAATTTATCACTGCTGCAATAGATTTGATCAAATAATTGTCAAGTGCTTTTTTGTAGCCAAAAACCAAAATTTGTCAAACCTATAAAATAATAGTCAAAAATGTAAAATATACTTAATATTTGAAATTCCGATTTTTCAAAAATAGTGTTTAACTCGACTGTGTTAAATGTGCAAATAATTACTACTGAATTGGTTTTTGTCAAACAATTGTCAAATAATAGTCAAATAGAGATTTGACAGTAGACTGTTTTTTTTATCAATTTGTTTAATTTTTGTTCGATGTGCAACAATTTGTCATTGCTAGATTGGTTTTGATCAAATAATTGTCAAAAAAATAGTCAAATGCAGATTTGACACTCGACTTTTTTTTCATTTTTTTTAATTATTGGTAGATTTGCAATTGGTCACTGCTGGATTCGTTTTGATCAAATAATTGTCAAAAAAATAGTCAAATACAGATTTGACACTTGACTTTTTTCATTTTTTTATTTTTTTATTGCAGACCTGGACGACCACCACATGGGGGGCACGCCGGGCCTGTACACGTCGGGGCGTTCGACGTCGTCGAGCTCTAGCCCGGGGGTGGCCGGCTCGAGTCCGGCCCTGTTGGTGGTGCCCCAGCCCATCAACGCGACCAAAATGGGCGGAATGCAAAACGGCGGCCCGCAACCACGGAAGTACCAATGTAAAATGTGCCCGCAGGTGAGTCACTGTCCCCTTGATCCCCCCCTTATAAAACCGAATCTCCGCTTCCTTTGATTCTTCTTGATCTTCAATCGCCGAACGAATGCGTCTCTGTCTTTCCCATTGAATTTTCAAAGATAGCGCGATGGGATTATTAGGTAAGATCAGGTAGACGACGGACCCTTTTGTGAGTGAGTGGTGACCCCGCAGGTAAAAAATAGTCGATTTTAAAAAAGTTGACCGCGAACGAATGCAACCAAACTAGGGCACGATTTTTTTAACGAAAAATTATTATTGTACTTATATACAAGGGGGCACCTGTTTTAAAACACGGCGAGAAAAATTGATTTTATTCGCGATAGTCGCCAGTCATTAGAATAACAAATTTAATGACAAAAATAAACTATCTTTCGGGTCACTCAACTTGACCATTTTTATTTTTAATTTTTTTTTTACGTGAGATGAGAAATCTTGATTTTGGAAGATAGGTCCAAATCTAGTGGCGCCGATATTTGACAATAATTACAAGACACAGAACGAGAGAGAGGTTAAGTGAGACGACTTCCGTTATTAGTAGCGTTTCAAACTTGTTTTGGTGGAATTTATTTATGAGGAGCTGACAGTTCGTTACTAGTTTTCTTTGTTGATGAGGAAAAATGGTCGTTAGCTTCAGATTTAATGAGGTGTGAGGAGTGTAGGATTTCGAATATTATTTTTTCGGATAATTACCAATGAAACGAGATGTTTTTTTTTAGAAAAAACTGAGACTTGACAGTGTCCAAAGAGTCCTTGATATAATTTAAAGAAGGCGTTGTTTTTTTTTGAAATTTTTCGGTCAAAAAATTAAGATGATATATTTTCTCAGTCACTCAATAAAATTCTTCAAATACGGATCTGACACTAAATATTTAATATTTTTTAACAAATTGTTACTAAAAGAAATGCCATTTTTTATTAGATACAGGTCTGACAATGTTGACTAATTATTTCAACTCTATTTTAAATATTATTTAATTATAAATATAAATATGTAACATAAATATGAATATGAATATTAATAAAAAATATTAATATCAATAAAATTAAAAATATGAAAACATTAATTTATCGAAATTATATGATTAAAAATGATATTTTAAGCAAAAAATTCTCAATAAAATTGCTGCTATAATAAGAAAATTACGTGTGTTTGAATTTTTTATATTTACTTAATTAATTAATTGTAGAAAAAAATTGAAAAAATTCACAAGCATAGAAAAAAATATAAAGTGTTTAATAGAAAACGCTGAATTTTGTACGAATATTAGATTTGAAATAGAGTAAAGATACACTTTTAGTAGACTCACCCTGTATTAGGTGATTCATAATTAAATTTTCGTTATTATTTCAGTCAAGCATTTTCTAGTAAACTTTTAAGTCTAATTGAAACAAACTGTAAATTAGTATATAATTTTCTTCTAAAATAGAAATAGTCAAATATAGATTTAACATTAAAATTAAACTACCAAAGTCGATAAATTGCCTTATACTCGATTTTTTTTATAAAATACCTACTTCAAGCATCCAGCCAATAATAGACTATTTTACATTGCATTACATAAACGTCGTTGAAAATCAAGTGTCAAGTGACACTGTATTTTGTCAAATACCGAAAAACCAAAATTTGTCAAAAGTGCGGTATTTGACACTGTTTAATGCAAAAAGAGACAATCTGATATCAACGTCTTTGGAAATCAATTAATCAATCAATTACTGTTCAGACGCTGTTGGTTAATTTTTTGTCAAATTAAAATCGAAAAAACAAGATGTGTCAATAACACGGTATTTGACACTGTTTTATGCAGTAACCATCAATAACATGTCCATAACTAAAATACTGTTTTAATTCGTCTAAACCTTTGTTAAAAATGCACAATATATTGGACATAAGTTTTTACAGTTTTAGAACTAAAACAACTAATAACAAAAAATGGAAATTATAAATTCTAAAAATAGTTTTCTACACATTTTTTTATAAAATACATACTTCCAGTCAAACATACACTATTTTACATTAACTTCCTTAAAAATCAAGTGTCCAGACGCTGTTTGTTAAAATTTTGTCAAATACCGAAAAACCGAAATTTGTCAAAAGTGCGGTATTTGACACTGTTTGATGCAAAAAAGACAATTTGACATTAATGACTTTGAAAAATATCTGTTTACACGCTGTTTGTTAATTTTTTGTCAAATTAATATCGAAAAACTAAAATGTGTCAAGAACACGGTATTTGACACTTTTTAATGCAGTAACAACCAATAACATGTCCATAAACCATGATACAGTCTGTTTTAAGTCGTCTAAATCGTATTGTTGTCAAAAATGCACAATATATCGAATATACAGTTTTGACAATTTTAAAACTGAACAACTCACTGGAAAAAATTAAAATATTATCAGTTGGCCGTTTACGAGATTTTTTTCATAAAATTTGCACTTCTAGTCAAAAATAGACTATTTTACATTAATGTCCTTGAAAATCAAGTGTCCAAACCCTGTTTGTTAAAATATTGTCTAATTCCGAAAAATCAAAATTTGTCAAAAATGCGGTATTTGACACTTTTTTTATGTAATAAAATGAACAATTTGATATTAACGCCTTTGACAACCAACTGTCTAGACGCTGTTTGTCAATTTTTTGTCAAATTAATATCGAAAAACCAAAATGTGTCAATAACACGGTATTTGACACTGTGTTGCAGTAACAACCAATAACATGCCCATAACCATAATAATGTCTATTTTAATTCGTCTAGACCTTATTTTGGTCAAAAATGCGTAATATGTTGGATATTTATTTAAAAAATTAACATAAGTGTTTGGTTTTGTTCCAAATTTAAGAAAAAGTGTATGAATTGTCTATCAAGTCATTGTCCAATATTTATTTGTCCAAAGAAAGTAGATATATACTAATTGTATTACGTCCATTTTTTAGTATAAAATTTTTGGTAAAAATACTTGTCAACACTTTCACTCACAAAACAATTTTGACAATAATAGTTTCTAATCTTGATCTTATTAGTGGGCCCTGTGAAGGGTCTACACAAATCAAGCCACCTGTGCGTATAAAAAATCACATCCAAAGCCTACTTTTACTTTTATAACCAGCATATGTTTTATATTATTTCCCCCATAAAAACGTCGAGCCCTTTTCTCGGCTCAGTTCGTGTGAGATTTTGTAATATTCCTGTTAATTAGCGCGAAATGACCTAACCTAGAAAAGTACAATAAAATCGGCAAGATTAATTCGTAATTAAATGTGTAAGATTCAGGTTTGTCGCTGTAAAAAACCGTAATAAAAGAATAAAAATGTCCACTTATCTGATACATAAAATTTGCATAATTACGTCCAATTACCTCAGTAAATACATAATTACATATACTTACTAATTTCCATAAATTAGATCGTAATTATAAAACGTGAGTCTAATTCGAAAAATTCGAGGAGATTTGAGGAATGTCGTCGTCTGCTGGTGTGGTGGTGACGTCACGTGGGGTAGGTAGCGTTGCAATAAAACAAGCGAGTGCGTTCGTCCCTTCCACGGCCGTCCCTGACCGTGAAAGCGAAAACGTATTTTTATCTCATCTCAGTTGGCGTGGCGCAAAAAACCGAAGCCGACACTCTCATAATCCATAAATCTCGACAATTTATTCATCGAATTATCATAGCCGCCTAAGACAATGTTTCTCTAATAAATAATAATAATAATAACAAAAACAACAACCGATTTACATAATTCCACGATCGGATCGAGGCAGGCGTGTGCCGTTTTTTGTATCGATTTTTTGCCGCTTTTTTTCCACAAGCTACTGGATTCGGCCCCGACTTTTAATAATGTTTATTTTGCGGATGAGATGGGGGGCCATATTTATGGCCTTTTTAACCCCATTGTGTCGATTGTTCGACACCTGTAATAAAGAGATCGATTGTTGCGTTTTTTAAGTAGGCCGTGGGGAGGGATCGATGAAGGGTCGATCATGGCACGCTTTCATGCAAATCGCACCCTGTATATAATTGAGACGTTGGAAAAATCACAATGCAACAACCAACGCCTACTTGAATTAGGCGATGCAAAACAGACGAATTTCATGCCTGTCGTGATTTCGGTGAATATTCATGGAATCAT
Source organism: Tribolium castaneum (assembly GCF_031307605.1). Classification (NCBI taxonomy): domain Eukaryota; kingdom Metazoa; phylum Arthropoda; class Insecta; order Coleoptera; family Tenebrionidae; genus Tribolium; species Tribolium castaneum. The sequence continues at coordinate 10,432,712 of NC_087401.1, read as the reverse complement.
TTTCAACGCCTACTGGATTTTTTCTAAGAACTTTGACCCGTGTAATTAGTTAAGACTGTCAACGAGATTTTGGATGGACAATAAATACGTCAAAGGAACGGCTACTTGGAACTGAGAGAAGTGCTGTTAGCGCTGGATAAAGTATCAGATTCGGGCCAAAAAATAGACAAGAATTTAGATAAAATAGATGTTTGCACAGTTATATTTTCAAGCAGTGTTGTCATATCTTAAATTTTTGACAATTAGAGATGTTTATTGGCGGTTCTAATTCCACCACGTGATTCTGAACTAAAGTTTTGGCCGTTTTTTTGACACAATGTTAATCTATTTTTACACTCGTGTCAAATTTTGACAAAGCTACAGTACGAAGTCATTAAGATGTTTGATTAATACATTTTTTAAAATTAATTTTAATCGACAAGTTTTGTATAAAAAAATTGAAATTAATATTTTCAAATCATTTGTTGATATCTTAAATTGTCAAGTGTGTATTTGACAAAAATTTGACAATACCTCCAAAATGTTTTTTATAATTTCTACCTAAATAAAATATCTTGTTGCTCTTATGAGTTAAATATTTGTGTTTTTCAACTTTGTCAAAAACAGTAGTGTCAAATTTTAAATATTTGACAGAAAGAGGCATTTATTAGTTTGTTGGCAGTTCTGATTTCACAAGTCATTCTAAACTAAAGATTTAGCCGTTTAAGACACAATGTTAAACAGTTTTCAGAATCATGTCAAATTTTGACATAGTTGGAAATACGAACTAATCTAAGACGTTTGAGTCAAGGTTTTTTTAAGTTAACAAAAATTTGACAATAAGTTGCCTTTTTGACTTAAATATTTATACTTTTTTCACTTCTGTAAAAAACATTAGTGTCAGATTTGACAATAAGAGATATTTGTTACTTTGTTGTTCTCATTTCACGAAGTTATTTTACTTAGTTCCGTATAAAAAATCATAATTACTAGTTTTAAAATCATTTGTCGTAAAAATCATTTAATGTTGTCAAATATGTATTTCACAAAAATTTGACAATAGCCTTAAGAAGTAAGTAGTTTAGAATTTCTACCAAAATAAAATAATCAATTGCTTTTTTTACTTTAATATTTATGTTTTTTTCAACTTTGTCAAAAACAGTAAAGTCAAATCTTAAATATTTAATGGTAAAAGATATTGTTAACAAATCTGATTTCACCACGTCATTTCAACCCAACTGTATTTTATATTGAAGACCCAATGTTAAATTATTGTAAATTTTGATGCAAACTGATGTCAAATATTGACAACTCGAGGCAATTTACGCCGAACACATTTGGAGTATCTCATAAAATTTATATTTTTGTTATGACTTATTGAGTTACCTAAGTACTTTCTATGTATTTCAAGTTTGTCAAAAACAGTAGTACCTACCTATTCAAAGTTTAAATTTATATTTGACAATAGGAGATATTTGTTAACAATTCTGATTTGACTTTTTGATTGCATTCTAAACCAAATCTTTGTTAGTCTTGAAATTTGAAATAATGTTCATTTTAATTCAAACTAATGTCAAATACTGCCAAGACTGAGCAAATTTATATAACAGCTATTTAATGTATCAGAAAGAGTTTAGTTTTGTCGACAAATCTTAAAATTAAGGTTTCCATAAACTATTCATTTGTCAAATAAAATTTAGTGTCATGTGCTATGCCAAATGTGTATTTGACAATCTCTACCAATCAATCGATCAATTATAACTTAGATATTTATGTATTTCCACGTTGTCAAAAATAGTAGTGTCATATCGTAAATATTTGTAAACTATTAAAATATTGTCAATTTTTAATGCAAATTATTGTCAAATTTTATCATATATTCAAAAATCGTTCATCAGGAAGAGACACAGACACATGTTGTCTTTAAAATTAGAGTACACCTTGACTGTGATTTTTTATACGCATCAGGTGGCTTGATTTGTCTCGACCCTTGTAGTTCGGCTACTACAAGCGTCAAAATTAGAAATAATCATTGTCAAGAACGTAATATTTGACAATAAAAACGGCTGAAACGACCCCTCTAACCAACCCCATGCACGGAAACCGATTGAGACAAATCAAGCCACCTGATGCACATAAAAAAATCACGCCCAAAGCCCACTTTTACTTTTACTCAACACATGTTCCATATATTATTCCACCCCCTCAGAAAAAATCTCGAGAGTGTTTACACGTTGTTTTTTCTCCTCATCGCCCCTCTCCCGCTTCCCCGATGTCCCCTTACGAATGTAGCGACCACATGGACCAATAAAGTGGCCCAATGGAATAACCCTCATCCCTCATTAGCCCAATCATTAATTAATTCAACCCCCACCTCCTTTTATCATCATTGCCAAGTTGATTTAAGCATAAAGTTTGAAAAATTTGATAGGGTTTTGGGTGAAATAATCGTTTGGTTGATAGTAAAGAATGCAGAATTTGTCTGGTCGATTCCAATTCTTGGCCTGCTAGACCGTGTGAACTCTCATCTAGTTGAGGGTTGCCGAGACCGGGGTCATGTGTTCCTCTCTATTAAGGGTAGACACACAGGAAATCAGTTTTGATCGTTGAGATAAATCACGCGGCGTTGGAAAAGTGAAATTGTTTGCGGTGGCGAGAGGGGGTGGTAAATACAGGTGGTTGGAAGGAAGGGTTGAACTTGACCTTGAATCGCCGACGGCATTTTAATGAATCGAGAAACAGATTTTGATCGGAGAACACTTTCAGTTTCGGCCGCGACGCAGCATCTGACGTCACGGATGCCAACGATTGGCTTTTGTCTGGCCTACTGTGGGCCATTTTTTAACGAAATTGTCAAAAACTTGACAACGACTTTTTGGAATGTTGCAATAAATCTGCAAAATTTCGCTAATTTAGAAAGTTTGAAATCGACAATTGCTTGAAATCAATTGTTACTGCTTTTGTTACTTCGGAGTTTTATAAAAGTGTCAAAAACTTGACACTTGTCGACTTGCCACAAACTGCAGATACCTAACATTTTTCATTAACTCCAATAGTTTCGCCGTAGTTGGCCTTTGAAAAGTAAAAATTTCAAGTTGTTTTTTGCGTTTTTTTTTTGGAAACTTAAAAATTGACAATGATGTGACATTAATTATAAAGTTATTTCGAAATTTTAAAAATTATTATGTTGACAGTTGACGAAATTTTAGTTGGGTCGGGTCGATCAGGTCAGGTCAACGGTTGGCTTTTGTCTGCCTCACTCTGGACCATTTTTAAACAAAATTGTCAAAAACTTGACAATGACTTTCTAAAGTGTTGAAACAAATCGCCAAAATTTCTCTAATTTAGAGAGTGCTGTATCGACAATTGCTTGAAATTAATTATTAATATTATTATTGTTTCTACAGAATTTTATAAAAGTGTCAAAAACTTGACAGTTGTTATCTTGACTTTATTTCTGAATTTTAAGAATTTGGCAGTTATCAACTGTTTCATTTTTTCGAAATTTTTGTCAGATCCGGTCAGGTCAACGATTGGCTTTTGTCTGGCTTATTATGGACCATTTTTAAACGAAATTGTCAAAAACTTGACAATGACCTTCTGAAGTGTTCAAATAAAATCTGTAAATTTTCTCTAATGTAGAGAGTATTATATCGACAATTGCTTGAAATTAATTGTTATTTTTATTGTTACTTCGGAATTTTATAAAAATGTCAAAAACTTGACAATTGTCAACTTGAATTAACTCGAATTCTTGCCACAAGCTGTAGAAAATAAATTGCCTATGTCATATTGCAGTTTTTACTCCAATAGTTTCGCCGTAATCGCCCTCTCAAGTTGTTTTTTGCATTTTTTTTCGGAAACTAGAAGACTTAGAGCAAAATTTATTTCAAAATTTATTTATTTATTTGACAACAGCGTGATACTAATTATAATTATTGTTATTTCGGAATTTTAAAAATTGTTTAGAAGTTGTTATCTACTGTTTGATTTTTTCATATTTTGTCGAGATTTTGGTGAATTTTCGGAAAGATCATTGTCCTGCGACTAATAGTTTTCGAGAAAATTGCTAATATAAGCTATCAAGAATTTGACCGTTTTTTCAATGCCAGTCGATTCCCTGGATTATTTTACATAGGTTTACATAGAAATAGTTTCATTTTTTCGAATAGTTTTCTCGAAGTCGAAAAAATAAAAAAATTGAAAAATTTTTAAACACCTTCCTATACAGAATTATCAATTTGAACAGTGTCTCAAAAGCTGATGAAATCATCTATTCTATCCTTTATAGATTTTGATGTGCTCTTTAAAATGGAATAAGTTTTTGCTACCTAGCTGTTTTAGTTTCGCCGTAATCGGCGTTTGAAAATTTTTTTTGCTTTGAAATCTACGTCATTTTGCAGAGTTTTTAAGTTTGTTCTAAGGGTAATTACTTGGCATTTTTCGCCAGTTCTAATAGTTTCGCCGTAATCGGCATTTAAAAAATTTTAACAATGTTTTTGGTGTTTTTCTCGGAAACTAACATCAAGAACCAAAATAAGCATCAGAGGCATTTTTAGTTTTCACTAAAAATATTCATTTTATTATAATTTGAAAGTTCATTCAATTATCTACCATTTTCAAAAAAAAAACAATTGGTCTGAAAATATTAGTCTTCGAGAAAATCGCCAAAAAATAAAAAATAAGGTGTCTCAAAATCAGTTAAAACTTGCGTGTCATTTCTGATAGATTTTAATGTGCTTGAAAAGTGCAAATTTCAACATGTTTGTGGCGTTTTTCTCGGAAACTATTATAAAATCAAAAACCAAAAACTTTTTTATTGTCGAATTTTTTTTTAATTATCTCTTTTTTTCATAGAAGACTGTTGTCCTGAGCGTAATAGCTTTCAAAGAAACTAAATGCTAAATAAAATTAAAAAAAGGTAAAATAAAACAAATTAAATTAAAAAAAATTATTGGAAATTCTGCAATTTGCTCGACGCCAGTCTATTCCCCTGATCATTTTTTCGCCACAATTGAGAAAATAAAAAATTTAAAAAAATTTGATGTTATGTGCTATTTACAATAGAATAAGACTTATTTTCCTATCCTTTTTAGTCAAGTTGAGATATCACTTTAAAATCTATTTGGAACTTGACTTTTTTCATTAGTTCCAATAGTTTTGCCGTAATCGGCTTTTGAAAATTGAAAAATAACGAGAAAAACTTGTTTTTGCTGTGTAACTTAGAGCAAACATTTCGAAAGTTTCTGATTGAGCTTTAAATTATCTACCTCCAGAGAGAACCTGCTCAGAGGGCAACGGTTCCGATTACAGAGGCATTTTAAGTTTTTCACTAAAAAATTCATAACTCGAAAAGCAAAAGCTTTAGAGCAGTTTGATTTTTGAAATGATTGAATTTTTTTGAAATCTTATATTCTTATGTAATAAGTTTTTATATTTTTATGTATATATATTTTATATTTTTATGTATATTTATATATTTTTTATTTTATGTTTTTTATATTTTTTAAAGTGTTTTTGCCAAAAAAAAATAAAATTATTTCAAAAAATAAGCAAATCCGCACAATAAAATTTTAAAGTGAACTTTACCACTGTGGTGGGAGTTTGAAATCCTGTTTAGAAATTAGTCAGTGGCGTCCCTTGTTAATCGAACCGAATTTTTGATCGAACCGATGTAGTACAAGCAGCCGGTCCAGGTGGAGTAGCCCAGCCTGGGGCCATCTCCGCAAGAAAAAAACCTCTCCATTAATGAGTCTCTGGTCGAGGAAATTCTCGATTCTTGTACCAACAAACGCATCACGCAAGGCCGCCAACCCATAATGACAGTAATCCCGTTCAAACGACAATTTAATAACACACAAAATTGGAAAAAATCGACGAAAAAATCCCTCGCTGCGCCGCCACTGCTTCTAATAACACTTCCTTGACTGAAGGCCTTCCACTTTTGCCCGATTTGCATTTCGATTCCTCCCCAACCCACTAATAACAATAATCAAATCCCAGCTCATCCACCGGGTGGTAGCTGGAGAGATTTTTTCAAGGTTGAGACCAACAGGTGCTAGAGAAACGCTCTCTCGCCCCCTCGGCCATCGTCAAATCTAGACGAGATTTAAAAATATCCCGTTTCAAGGGAGAGTTACTAAAAATCGCTACATGGATTTTGCACCCCTAGAGCGCTTTTTTACGATAAAACAGGAAATGGGGAGGGTGCCGGAAGCACGCCCGGAAATCGGGATTCTAGGGGGCGTGGGAGTGCAATTTTTAATGGCTTTTTTCGAAATCTAAGCTACGGGGAACCAGTTATTCAGACTCTGATACATAATTAGATTTTCGCTCAACCTTGTTTCTCCAGCAAATTAATTAAAACTGATCGATTATTCATAACAGGATTTTGGCACCGAAATCAGATCTTATCGAATTTGGCGCAAATCCTTCTTGTTTATTAACAATAATCTCACTTTTTTATTTCTTCAGTTACGGCAAAACTTTTTGAAAAAATGGAACTTTTTTGACGTAAATTTATGTAAAATCGTCCGGAGAATCAATTGATTGGCGTCAAGAAAATTGTAAAATTTCCAATTGTTTTTTTTTGTTTTACTTATTTTCACCCTCATTAGCAATTTTTTTGAAAAATATTAGACTCACGACAATATGTTTTTTTTTTTTTTGATAAAGATAGATAAGTAAAGGAGCTTTCAATTGATAATAAACTTAATAAGGTTACGTCTGATAGTTTCAAAATTATTTCCCCATAAATGTTATTAGGAAGCCAATTTAAAGATCTTTTAGATGCAAAATTAAAGCAAAAATTATTTCAGAATTTATTTATTTAATTGACAATGGCGTGATACTAATTATAATTATTGTTATTTAGGAATTTTAAAAATTGTTTAGAAGTTGACAGTTATCTACTGTATGACTTTTTCAAATTTTGTCGAAATTTTGGTGAATTTTCGGAAAGATTATTGTCCTGCGACTAAAATTTTTGGAGAAAATTGCTGATATAAACTATCAAGAATTTGACCGTTTTTTCAATGCCAGTCGTTTCCCTGGATTATTTTACATAGGTTTACATAGAAATAGTTTAATTCTTTCGAATAGTTTTTTGGAAGTCGAAAAAATAAAAAAATTGAAAAATTTTCGAACACCTTCCTATACAGAATGACCAATTTGAACAATGTCTCAAAAGCTGATGAAATCATCTATTCTATGCCTTTGTTTCCTAGCTGTTCCTAGCTGTGTTAGAAAATGATTTTTTTTTCGCTTTGAAATCTACGTCATTTTGCGATTTATGTAAAATCGTCCGGAGAATCAATTGATTGGCGTCAAGAAAATTGTAAAATTTCCAATTGTTTTTTTTTTGTTTTACTTATTTCCACTTTCATTAGCAATTTTCTTGAAAAATATTAGACTCACGACAATATTTTTTTTTTGGTAAAGATAGATAAGTAAAAGAGCTTTCAAATGACAATGAACTTAATAAGATTACGTCTAATAGTTTCGAAATTATTTCCCCATAAATGTTTTTAGGAAGCCAATTTAAAGATCTTTTAGATGCAAAAATAAAAGATAGGGTGTTTTATTTAAAACTTTTAAGTTATTTTAACAAACCTCTTATTTTTTTATTTTCTTGATCAGAATGAGCTAAAAAATATATACCGGGTGCCCAAAAATCGGCGCACCAACTCAACGGAGTGTGGTAGAGAATTGCTTACACATAAAGGTAAAAATAGTAAAAAAAATTTTTGTATTAAAGTTATTGATAAATAACGAATTTTAAATAACAGTCGTGATCGCAACAGAATTTGATCAACAATAAAAATAAATTATTTTTGAAACGGTTTCCTAGGAAATAATTCCCAGTGTTGCCACATCCACAAACTGTGATTTTTTGATGAATTTATTTTTTTTTAAACTAAAAAAACTGCTAAGATCTGATAGTAAATTTAAAAATAATTATTCATCGTTGTGTTAGGGAACAATTACTTAGTGCGAAGCATAAAAACATTAAAAAATAATAAAAATTGAGGAAGTTAGCAAAATAAGTTTGTTATTCCAGATTTTTTAAAATATGACATTAGGAAGTTTTTCATGATTTTTCCCGTGATCTACACTTGCTTCTCAACAATGTACCACTGAGTTGGTGCGCCAGTTTTTGAGCACCCTGTATATATATTTTTCTAGCATAGTTTTTAAGCAATACATTTTTAAAAAGAGCGTATTTTTGGTAAAAAAACAAAAAATCGACCAATAAAAGTTTAGGTGAAAGTCATTAGTTCTAAAAGCTTTATCCAATAATGCAAAAAATATAGTGTTACATTAAAAAAAAAATAATTATGTATTGTAGCTAACTTCCAAAACAATCTGTATACTTGGAAATAATTTTAGATAAGACAGGGAGTTAGATAGTGGTTTATAGAAAAAAAAAATTCGAACATTTAGAGATGAATAATGGCTTTACCAATTCGCTGGGACACCCTGTAGATTCACGACTCGAAATAAACTAATTTGCAGACCAGTAACAATTTTGATAAAATTCAATATTTTGTTTAATTCAAATGATTACTTACAATTTTCGTAAAAGTATAAATTTTAGACGATTTTTATTAATTTTTTGAATCATTTTTATTAAAACTTTCACACATTTTGCAACAATTTTTTACCTACATTCATCTAAAAAATACAATTTTTGAGTAACCTGTTTTTCTCAAGCTCGATATTTTTGTTCAAGTAAATTTTGTATCTTTGAGTGCTTTTTATAGTATTTATTCAAATTTATTTTAAATGTTTCTGTTTAAAATTTTGCGTAAAACATTCACTAAATTGACTTTTTGTCGATTTTTGAGTGTTGAACGTGATAACATCTATTATACAATGTGTTTTTAAATGATTCTCATCTAGTCGTCTGTGAATTTCCCATGTAAAATCAGAAATGCCGCTTTATAAAATTAATAACAGGCATTTAGACACCGAATATCACCATTTTTAATTTATTAAGTCTCCAATTGGGAAATAAACTTCGACAATAAAAGTGTTTTCTTACACAGTGTATAACAGTTTAGTTGCATTTTAACGAAATTTTTAAAATTAATTATTTGACAATTTGTGAATTTCACAACTGACAGTTTTGACATTTATTGACATTTTTGCATGTAAACCAATTTCAAAGTTAACTAGATGACAATCATTTGAAAACACATTGTACTATTTATTCATATGACGAAATTTAACTTTTCTAATCAATTTGTATAATCGCTATTTGTATGAGATTAGTTTTTTTGTTGTAAATAAAAAATCAGTCTTCTTTTAACTGAACTTGGAAAAGTTCAAATAGAAAAATTAAGGAATTCCTCTCCGAATTTGAAGCCGCACATTAAAAAAATACAACATTTGAATTTTTTACTTACAATACATTAAGTTGGCACTTTTTGGCAATTTTCTTCTAATTAATTATGGGTCAGTTAAAATTTAATAACATAAAATTAATTGCGAATTAAGTTGTAAGTCGGCTCTTAGCATCCAAGTCGTACACAAATCAAGCGAAACTATCGGAATTCGATAAAAAATTGTTAAATTGTAGTTGGAGAAAGTAATTAAGACCGCAATTAGAATAAAACTTTAAAGCGCGTTGTAATTCAAATTTAATTGATTTACTAATTTTTCAAATTGAAATTGCGAAACGGCTTATTAACTTGTAACCTCAACCAGTTCCAGAGAGAAAAAAAACGGTCCCCAATTTGCCCCTTGAGGGACAGAAAGTTGATGATAAACAGCTCGATTTTTTTCTCAAAATTTTGAGAAATTCTCGTAAATAACGGGTCTTTCAACCCGTCACATGTCAAAGATTCGTTCCATAGCCTTCCCGGAAAGCCATAAATGTCTAAGTTTTTGCGCAATTTTGGGCCTCCAATAAGGCGGCTTTGCCGCTTCAAATAATTTTTATTGGGGCTTTTACCATCGAAATTTTTTTCCTTCCGTGTTTATTTGACTTGTAAATGCAGTGAAGGGTTGACTTTATGGCGCAATATTGGGTTATTGGACGGCGGAAAAAATTGGGTTCGATTTTTCGCCCCTGATCCGGCAACAAGTCACTAAACTAACCCACTTAATGCCGGTCCAAATACACAACAAATCTGCTTATGCCCGCTGTAATTCGACACTAATAATTCTGTCAACATTAAGGGTCGGAGGGAAAATGCCAAACCCTTTCTTTTATACCAATGGAGCACGATTCGATTATTTTCGATACAATGCGACCCTCAGACGCCGATCTATATTCGGGAGCATTGTGTGCCCACATTTTCGCGTGTGCCCAACGCGTGATGATGGGTCGCTTTGTGGTGATGGCAGAAAAATTGATATCGATGGTACTAATGACGGTTGGATTTTTTTACCATTTTATTGGCTGGAAATAGAGTAATTATGGTAAAATAATAATGTGGCGGCATTTCCGGGAGAAAATGGCATGTGATAGAGTGATTATCTGGTATTTTATTTTAATTAAACGCTAGCAAAACAAAAGTCACTTGAATTCTTTCAACCTACATTCCGAGATCAAAAAGAACGACTATTGGATTTTTGAATAATTAATGCCCGGCTCTTAATGGCAAAGAAATAAGAAACAGTTAGGGACTTCGCTGATTTATTTGGTTGGCAACAAACCGTCAAAATCCAACCAGGAATCACATTTAAAATTGATGACTTTTATACGGAACCATAACGACTTTTCTGATCAAGTTGCATTTTTATTACGGGAAAAATCCAACGAGAGACGTAAAATTTTTCAAATTTATTGCACGGGATTGATTCAAGATCTATTATTTAATTAAAATTCTTGCGAATCTGCAACAGTCAAAAAACTTGGCCTGAAACCAGTGTCCAGTGTCCCCACTTTCTAATTTATTGAATTGAAGCAAATTCGTGCGTTCACGAATCAAATTAACTAAAAATTTGACAAATTTTTGGATAAGAGGCCCAGTGGCGGCGCAGTTACTGCACTTAATTTATTCACAATTTCGGCAAAAAACAAAATTATAATTAAGTTTTACTGTAAATAGAAAATAAATTAATTAGTAATTAATTAGGCTAATAACAGCGGATTGTGTGGCACTTTGTGCAAATTAAATTTAAAAATAATTGCAATTTTAAGTAATTCAATTTGCTCCAATTAATTTACTAATTAATTTAATTTAATGTCGAGCGATTATTGCTTTATTTGGTTGAATAATAACGTCCTTCAAAATCCCAGTCATACTTTTATTAAAATAATAAGTGCAAATTAATTAAAAAGCAGAAACATTAATTAAAAAAATTACTTAACAATTTTGTTTTACGTAAAGAGATAATAAAAAACACTGATGTTTATGGAATTAATTACAGTCAGTTCAAATTTTTTAAATTAATTTAAATTAAAAGAAAGGAAAGATACTCAATTAAATTATTATTAAATTACTTACTTTTGTTTGTCCACAGTCTCAATTATTTAAAAAAAGAGTCGAAGCAAAGAAAATTAGTAATTAAGTAATAAAATATAATTAAAAATATTGAAATGTATTTAAAAACTTTTCCAATTAATTTAATTTAATTTATTGAGAGGGAGCTGATTTTATGGCAATTTGTGCTTTTATCACTTCCGTAAATTAAATTTTAAAATTAATTAATTTTAGGTAATTCAGTATGCTTCAATTAATTTTCTAATTAATTTAATTTAATGTAGAGCGATTATTGCATTGTTTGGTTCAGTCTTAACGTTCTTAAAAATCCCAGCCATACTTTTATTAAAATAAAAAAGTGCAAACTAATTAAGAATTACAAACATTAATTAAAAAAAATTACTTTTTACACAATTTTGTCTTAAGTAAACAGATAATGAACACATTGACGTTCTAGGTATTTTAAATGAATAGTTAATTCTATTTTAATATTCTATTTTAACAGTTAATAGACAATTCTTTCTTAAATTAATTTAAATTAAATCAAAGAAAAGTTTCACAATTAAATTATTACTAATCTACTTACTTTTATTTGTCCACAATCTCAATAATCTTATTATTTAAAAAATAAGAGCAACGTATGTCGAATGTACCATAAATTAATTAATTAGACTAATTAAAGCTAATTTTAAAATTTTAAAAACCAATTCTTAATTATCATTAAATCTAATAAAGATCTAAAAGATGCATATAAATTAGTAATGAAGTAACGAAATGAAAGTATAAACTTTTCTAATTAATTTAATTTAATTTATTGGAAAAAGGGAGCTGATTGTACGGCAACTTGTGCTTTTCATACTTCCGCAAATTAAATTTTAAAATTAATTGCAATTTATAGTAATTCAGTATCATCGAATGTACCATAAATTAATTAACTAGATTAATTAAAGCTAATTTCAAAAACCAATCCTTAATTATTTTTAAATCCAATAGATAAAAATCTGAAAGAAGCAAAAAACATTAGTAATTAAGTAATTAAATGTAATTAAAAACTTTTCTAATTAATTTAATTGAATGTAATTTATTGAGGGAATCTAATCAGGAATTAGAACTACTATTAATTAAAGTAAATTGGAACGAAAAATATTAATTAATACAAATCAGTGTATGCGTGGTAACTTCAAGACTTTGTCTAATTACAATGAAACCTCCTTTAATGGACACCTCCGAATAACGGACACCTCTTCACAACGGACATTTTTGTGGGAACTTAACAAAAGCTATATTAAAATTTCCACCTCTCATTAGTGGACACCTCTCTACAACGGACAATTTAAGCTTCACTATGGGTGTCCGTTGTTGGGAGGTTTTCTGTAATACATTTTTTGACTTGCTAAAAATCTGTACACAGTTACGTGTTACCAACACAATTTTAATTACCTAACACCAGTTAGTAACAATTAAAAAAAATGGTATAAATAGTTACATTAAGTCAGTAGTACTAATTAAAAATTACTTATTATTAAATTACTTATTACTTGCTATTAAAATTAAGCAACGCAGAAATAATTAGCTAATTTACAAATTAAACATTTTGTTCAACGTAATTTTTGAATTGTAATTTTATAATTAATTCGATTAAATTAAGCGAATTCAATAGACTTTCTAGATTAAAATTCGATCGATTTTATTAAATAGAATTTTTTCTCGGTCTAATTTTGCCAACTGTTTCGGCCACCTGAAGAATGATTGATGGTTAACGTTTTGGGCAGTTTTCGTTTATTTGTGACCCCAAGGGACGCAAAAGGTGAAAGAACTGTGACAAAAGCGCCGAGCTAGCTTGTAACGATAAAAAGATGTTTTAAAAATTACCACCCTTAACGCCCTAACAAGGACCACATCCCCTTGGCTTTAGAGAAATTTTTCGCTCGAAAAATGCAAGTCAAGCCGGACCGGGAAGTGATCCCACATCAAAAATCCAAAATAAATCAATCAAAAATGCGGTAATGTGTTAATTGGCATAAATTAATTTAAATTAGAGCCACGTGTTATAAACAAAATCTCGTTCCGATTTAAATATTTATTTTTAGAAGTTATGAAGGTTGGGAAAAATTACCCAAATATTTCTTGTCTTCCGTATTAACTCACTCAGTTTTTCGTCAAAAAAATCATAACTGCAACACCCATTTCCGGATTTTTTTCTTCTTCTTCTTCTCTGGGTGACGATAAATCATTGTCCCGACCACGTGCCGAAACGGCCGCAAAAAATACGTTAAAAACGTAACGGAAAAAAGTCCCCTTTTTTTGACCCTTGGTCATTCACACTTAGACTGTGACCGCCCCTCTGGCCGTTCTCACAAAAGGTCACCGTCCCAGCGTCGGCCCTTCAACGGTGATTTTTTTCGAATTCAGATTAATTTCCCCCCATTGACCATCGTCATTCCAGTCGACCAACACTAACACTGCTGGGAGATGACCGGATTTAGGGCCGGGATTTGGTCGGTTCATTGGGCCGCTGAATTTGCATAGACGCGTGAGAAAAAAGCAGGCTGTGCCGGCCCTCGATTAAAACGTATGCTGCTGGTTTATGCAAAGTTGGCCCCGGCTAGATTAGTCTAATCAGTCATGAAGACAAGTCGGATGAATTAAAATAAAAAATCGATTAGAGGGGGGACTATGGCCGTTTTTTTTTTCGAGTTTTTTCCGACATAATTTGTCACATTACGTTTGTCTGACGATCAAGTCGTTTGACAAGAGACAAATGACGATATTATCACGTGGGAACGCTAAAGGGTTGCTAATTGGCCGCTTTTCCCGAATTTATAATTAATTACAATTGATCACAGCTAATTTATACCAAATTAGTCTATAGCAAAAATCAAACGTTAATTAAAAAATCAATCGAGTGAATTAGTTTTAATTTTAATTTAATTTTGGCAAACTGGCCCTTAATTTAATAAATAATTTTAATAATAAATTAATAAATTTCCTAATTTCTGTCGCATATTTAAATTAAATTAAGGACCGGTTTATAGAGGCGTCATTAATTTAATCCGCAATTAAATGCGCGATTAACTGATCACGTGACCAAATTGAACAAATTTGATTGGTCTATTTGAGTTGTTAACTTTTAACAACGCAATTAACTTTAATTCTGCTTTATATAAACCGGCCCTAAGTGTTTTGTTTAATTTAGAAAAGTCTAACTTATTTTGCAGATGAATTAAAAATATTTTGTCTTTTGTTTACAAATTAATTGCGAATAGTTTGTCGTTTTAACTAAATTGAATAAGTAATGAGTAATTAACGCCTTTGCTGTAGGTTTGTAAAACTATTTAGTTAGTACAATGTGTTTTTAAATGATTGTCATCTAGTCGTCCGTGACTTTCAACAATTGTAAAAAACAATTTGTGAATTTCACAAATGACAGTTTTGACATTTATTGATAGAGAATTCAATTGAGCAGAGCAGCACAAATTTTTTTACATGTAAACCAATTTCAAAGTTAACTAGATGAGAATCATTTAAAAACACATTGTATTTATATTAAAAGAGTTTCATCGAAAAATCCCTTTTCGAATTTAAAACGATATGTAGATAGCTTTTTTTTCGCTAATTATTTACGAATTACGCACTTTTTTGTCAAGTTATGAAGATTTTGATTAGTTTTGACAAAAAGTGCGTCCAGCAAAAATCTGATCGTAAAATTATGTAATATATATTTGTAACAACTTTAAAAACGGGTGATGGGACGAAAGAAAAGAAAGAATGAACTGGGTTCAAAAGTGTGAGAAAATAATGCCACCTTGCCCCAAAGCGACAATAATAATGGAAGTCCCCAGTCTATTTTTTGTGTAATGCTTTTTTTACCTTTTTTTGTGTTCTAAATTTGATGTAGAACTATTTTTAAATGATTTCCCTTGTAATATTCTGGTAAATAATGACCTCACTTTGCATAATTTTACCAACAAAGTCAGTCAATTAGTTAGGAACTAAAAAATATTGAATCAAATTTTCAATATCTAATCAGAAATTTAGGAAATTAAGAATTTTTTTTATTACAATATAAGTTTGTGATCAATGAGAATGTAAAATAACAACAACAATTAAAATAAATGTAATAAAAATAAATTTTACATTTTAAAAAATAATGTAATTTTGTTATTATGACGATAGGATCCTAGCTAAAAAAGTGTATGTAGCTCGTATTGAATGGCTATTAAGACACAAGTACGAAAATTACAAAGTAATTAAAAAAAGGAAAGTAACAATAAAACGACGTTTTGAAAAATAGTATAATTTTTTTATTATGATGTATCGGATCGTAGAAAAAATAGTGTATACAGCTCGCATTTAATGGTTGTGGAGGCACAAGTGTGAAAATTATATCGACCATCGTTAAATACTTGTTGCATAAAATACTATTTTGTGTTTTATGATTTTTCAAGTATTTAATGAGTGTACATTTGTAAAATTATTTTATTCTACTATATATATATTAAAATGGTACTATATTCACTGATTATTTGATGGTAAAACGAAATTTTATCGTCTTGAGAAATATGGTCCATTACCATTTTTGTTTTTCTGTTTTTGAATTTTTTTTCATTTTTTTCGAGGATGAAATCGCTGTTGAAGATAAATTAAAATTGTATCGTCTTGTATAATAAATAACTGCCAATGTACATTGCTATACAAACAGAATTTGTTCAATGTATTGTGTTGTCCTTAATTTTTTAATAAAGTTTAAAGAAAAATGAAAGAAACTTTTGGATACAATGTTAATTACATACAAAGTATAAAACCAAGCGTTTTGTGCTTCTAAACTATGTCTATTATGAAAAAACTAATTAGTATCTCATCAACTACTTTAAAAATGTGATCATTCTTCAAGAATATTTTTTTTTGAAATTCCTTTTAGCTTCTAAGTTATTATTTTTTTATCAAATGGCACCTCACGGGCGATTTCTTTTTTTCTAATGCAATCATTTTATTTTTTAACATGTGTTTTTTTAAAAATAAATTGTCAAAGTTTGTTAAAGTTGCGTTCCGAACGCATGAGGACGATTTTTCGAATTGATAATTTCTAAATGCAAATTTAATAATTTAACAAAACTACTGGTTTAAAACCATTAAAAGTCATTTTTAGAACATGATATTTTACAAAAAAAATCGCCATTTGAAAATTTCTTTTCAAAAACTCGAAAACTAATAGAAATTTGAAAAAAAATTCTTTGAACATGATCACATTTTTAAAATTAGTTGATGTACTAATTACGAGTAGTTTTTTTCTTAAAATATACATAAGTTAGACACAAAACGCTTGGTTCCACACTTTTGTCCAACTTTGTATAAATAAACTGGTAGGTAATAATTTTCTTGATTGAATCTGAGCAATTACTAATTGGTAATTACTTACCTATCAGTGATTTATTGTTCAGTCTGAAGTATATTTTAGGTTATTTTATTGATATCCGGCTGATTTGTACGAATTTGAATTAATTATAATTAATTAATGCAATTGGTTTAATTATTTAAGGGCTAATTATTATTACCGAATAGTTTCTCTAACTGTTAAATAATTAATTCTAATCGAATAATTTTGATCCTTAATTAGTACTTATCGCCAAAATCTGAATATCG